>NW_024383995.1:0-46622 GCF_016835505.1 Polypterus senegalus
AAAAGCCTACTACTGACGATTTGAAACCCATCATACCACTTTAAAATTCCCCCTTTCGAATTGCGTTTACATTACTCGGGCGGAAAAGAATACAAAAAAGGCTTTAAATGGGGGGGGAATTGTAAGGGAAACGCACAGGGGCCCAAAGGCTAAGCGGATGGAAACCTTAATTGGCAGTCCTTTGTCATGTTAAATTCTTTATTGCGAGAAAACAAGTTTTGAAAGACACGAGTATAACGACTTTGATCACTTTAACGGAGTTAATATTGCTGTAGCGAAACTTTGGGCGGTCTTAGCTAAATAAGTAAAGCCGGACATACATCACAAAGAGAGCAGCTCACGGAACGGCTGGCGCATATAGTGTCACTTCCATGAATCAAACCTGTTAAAAAACGCTCACAATTGACAAGGTAGGAAAAGAATATGCCCGAGCTGAGCTCCACAGCTAATGCGGTCTGAGGGGTTTTGCCTTTTATTAGTATAGATATATATATACCTGTATATATATATATATACAGTGCCCCCAGTTACGGACATCCGACCTCGACTTACAAACAAGGCCACACCTGCAACGCATGCACCTCAGTAACTGCGCCCGTCATCTTCAGCCTGTGGATCCCTGGCGGTGGCTGGATGGAGGCTGGCGGGCGTTCGCTGCTCGCGCAGGTAGTGTCGCTCAGGCAGCTCCCGGCGCAAGCGGTTTCACTCCCCGCCCACCACAATGGCTGCCCCATTGTTCCTGTGGCTGCTGATAATGCTGGCGGGGGACCCTGTTGTGGGTAGGGGGCCATTGAGGGTGAATGGGGGGGCGGTACATTGCAGTGTCATCGGATAGCTGCCTATTTAATGGGGGTTCACTACTCGCCTTGCCGCACCGTTGTAATGGTGGGCGACACTGCAGGCAGCATACTGTAGTGTGGTGACGTGAGTGGGCTGGTGATGAACCGCCTCGATGCCCCCCTTCATTCTCATTAGCAAGCCTGCTTGTACTGTAGATACATGGCAGGAAGTTGCCCTGTCAGTCACCAGACGTTGACGAGGGGTGCCTTCCTGCTGTGATAGCATGTACAGTGCTGTGCTAGGGTCATCTTAATCTTTTTTCTTTACCCTTCAACAATGTTCTGAAACACAAATCATGGAAGTGCTGGTGATAAAGTAAAGAAGAAAAACCATTGGAAATAAAGTGAAATAATAAAAGGTCAGAGACAGGTGAAACTCATTCATTGGCAGAGGATTTGGTTACAGTAGGTCTACAATAGCATTTATTAAAATTTTAAACCTGTTCCACTTACTACAAATTCAACTAAGTACAAACCTACAGTCCCTATCTCGTATGTAACCCGAGGTCCTGTATATATTGTGGCAGTAGGGGGCGATGTGCCCCTTGAACCCTCAGGTACAACTCCAGACACCAGGAAAAAAGCCCAAGACTTTTATTTTCTTTTAACACAGTGCACCAAGAACCTTCCACATTAATTATAAAACCAAATTCAACACAAATTTCCTCCTCCTGCAGAACTTTGCTCCTCTACCTCCCAGCACAGCTAAAGCCTGGACTGAGGCATCGCCCCTTTATAGCCCCTGACCCGGGTGTTTCCTGTCCCATCAGTTCACAGTTCCTTATTCCTTCCGGTCAGGGCAATCGTCTTTACTTCAACCTGGGAGCACGACATTTCTTCCCGCACGGACCGTGCCTCCCGGTCATACGGCATCACGACATAAGCCCCCCCACAGCATCCTGGTGGCCCCCAAGGCCCAGCAGGGCTGATAAACACTAAAAAGTCCATAAGGCCCTGCTGGACCTCGGGCACGATCCTGCTGGGAGAGCTCCTCCTGGCGGCCTGGGGTGGGGGACTGGAGGGGCCCGGAGTCCTCCACAATATATATATATATATATATATATATATATATATATATATATATATATATATATATATATATATATATATATATAAAATCTATATAACATAGTTAATACAAACATTTATACATTCTTAACCTTTTTAACCCATTCCAGGTTTTCCAGTGGCCAGAGAATGCCATTTCAGTTCATCATTGAGTACAAGGCAGAAAGCAACCCTGAATTTTAAACGGGGTGGTTGCTGCCTGCACCCAAGGGTATTATAACAGGCACTTTCACTTGATGACCCTAAATGAATTGGGTACTGTAGATTACAGAATACTTGCCAGTCATGAGAAAATGAAGATACAAGAGAAGAAGGACTAAGAAAACTGTGGTAGACCTGAGAAAATACTAACCTCTGGAGTATTAGTTAGAGGTTTCAGTCAGACTCAGGAAATGTACTCTAGTGGTTGTCTGTTTGTTGTTAAGCAAATGGAAAATATAATGATATGTCACCTCATTTTCGTAGAAAATGTTATTGAGTAAAATATTTATTTCCAGAATGTTCTAATCTTTTATGCATTCACTTGTGCAGTCAAGTCACTTTCTAAAATATGATAACAGAAAAATACAGCCTCATACAAAGAAAATATTTGTATGCATTTGTTTAAATAGATACTGACTATCTGAAGTTTCTGCCACTGTGATTTATTGTACGCCTGTCTCATTGATATATCTTTATACAGATGTTTTTACATTTCAGTAATATATTCTTATTCCCAGTACATTAAATGTCATCCTGTGCCAGGGGAATTTAAAACCTTTACACTGTCTGTATTCTTTTATGTAGCTGATGGGCAGGAAATAATTGTTCCTCTATAAATGTAGACCTGTATTGACAATCATCAGAAAAGCTGACCCATGATCTAACTGATGCCAGCATTTAGTTGTCTGAAAATCTGTCACTCACTGGATTAAACATTATCCACTGAGACTTAAGATTGTGAGCCCAGATACCTACACTGTATAAAGCATCCTAGTGTTTAACCAAGAACGCTTTTATATTCCTTAACTCCACAGTACAATAACATTCTGCTGAATCATAAAGGCCTGAAGAGATTATAATTTGTATCATTACACAGTATCAAATAATAATAAAGCTGATAGGAACTGTGGTATAGCAGGTAAGGCATTTGACTTTAAACCCTAAGTTTATCAATTCAACTCCCTCCTGCAGCTCTTATCTTGTCTGAACAGGGGGCTTAGCAGAAAATGGCTCATCACGAATTTTTGCAAACCCCTTAAATTAAAGATGAAAGTCTACACTTCAACCATTGTGATTGCTTCATTTCAAATCCATTGTGGTGGCATAGAGACAAATTTATGAAAATGGTGTCACAGTCCAAATACTTATGGACCTGACTGTAATACATTTAATTAACTAGAAGAGACTCATGCCATTCTTTTGGAATGAATGAATTTCTATTAAAAGAAAATTACATTTATTTTCTACATTTGTTTTTTTGTAAAGTGAAACAATGAGTTTACTATAATTAATTCCAAATTGTTTTCTCACCAGCATTCTTTCATCCCAGTTGTGGATGTTTGTTTCTTTGAAATTGTTATGGTTGCATTCCTCTATGTGTTTTGATCTCATTCCATTATTCTCTGTTTCGGAAGACAAACTTGTATACTGTTCATTATTTAATCAGGTGGTCTCTTAATTATCTTTAGTCTTATAATGTTGCATTATTTTTTGCCTTTCAGTACTGAGAACTTTCTTTTATGTTTTTACAAAGCTGAAACTCTGACTGTCTTCTAATGTAATTGCTCCATACACCTTGCATCTTGAAAAATATTTTAATAAAACGTTTCTAGATTTTTATATAATGAAAAGTGTTATTACTATAAGACTTCTGTTCTTCAAACAATTTGTTTAATCTAGACACAGTGATGGGTGGTAGTACTTGGTTGGAATCCCACCTCCAGACATTATTCATAGGAATATGCATTTATCCCCGTGTTATTCTTTAGGTACTAGTTTTTTCACCCTCCCAAGAGGTGAAGGCTTGATTTATTTGGAGTTTTGAATTGCAGGCACTATTCTGTTCCAGGTAATATATTACAAAGGATAGGTTAAAATTGGAACATTTGGGACTGATGACTCAGGATGTAAATTATTATTGGAGTTTACAGTGCATTCCAAAAGTATTCAGGCCTCTAACTTTCTACACTTTATTGTTTTCTAGATTTAATTTTGATGGATAATTTTTTCCATTTTTGCCCATCTATCTATGCTCAGTAACCCATAATGACAAAGTGAAGACATGTTTTTCGAAAGGTTTGCAAATTTATTAAAAATCAAAAACCTGCGAACGTTGCAACCAAATTCCAGCCTCACTGGGTCACATGTTCTGGCCTGCACCAAATTAACATTATTCTGGAATAAAAAATTTTAATTACCTTTCAGACAGTGTTGGTGTCACAATCCCTCCTAACCCATTAACAGCTGTGTTTGGGGTTCTTCCAGAGGGTCTTAAAGTGGAGAAAGACAAACAAATTGTGATTGCATTCATTACACTCTTGGCACGCAGACTCATTCTGATAAACTGGAAGAACCCAAACTCTCCTCTTTTAAGTCAGTGGGAAACTGATGTGTTATATTATTTAAAATTGGAAAAAATCAAATACTCAGTTAGAGGATCCGTGACAGACTCAAAACATTCAAAACATGGCAGGATATAATCAGTAATATTTTAAATAAGTTTATAAAGCACAGAGAATTTATTAATTTAGGTATGTTTACAAGCCTGAAATTTACGCCGTATTGCTCTCTCTCTCAGTGTGGGATCGATCTGTTCTTAGCATAATTTTTCTTTTTGTAAAAACTTGATTGCTTTGTATGGATTCCAATAAAATTAATAAAATAAAAAATAAATAAATAAATAAAAATCAAAAACTGAAATCTCTCAAGTATTTAGACTCTTTGCTGTTTCACTCCAAATTGTGGTCAAGTGTATCCTGTTTTCTTTAATTCTCCTTGAGAGGTGCGTAGAACTTGACTGGAGTCCACCTAATTCAAATTGAACTGACTAGACATTGCTTAGAAAGGTGCACACCTCTGTATAGAAAGGCCCCACAATTCACACTGAATGCCTGGACAAAAACCAAGCCATTAGGTCCAAGAAACTCTCTGAAGAGCTCCAGATCAAACTCTGGGTGAGGCTTAGATCAGGCAAGAAGATAAAACCATTTCTAAAGCCTTTAGTGTTCCCGGGAGCACAGTGGCCTCAATAATTGCTGAAAGGAAGAAGACTGGAACCACCAGGACTCTTCTAGCTTTGTTGTCTGGCCAAACTGAGTTACAGGGCAAGAATAGCCTTGGTCAGGGAGTTGGCCAATGATCCAACAGTCAGTCTATAAGAGCTTCAGAAGTTGTCTGCTGAGATGGGAGGCCTGTTGATGAATGACCATTCCAGCAGCACTCCATCAATCAGGTGTTTATGGTAGGCTTGCTAGACAGAGGCTCGTCTTTAATAAAGGTTTACCAAACAGCAATTATAGAACTCTGAAAGCATGAGGCAAAAGATTCTCTGGTCTGATGAGACAAAAATTGAACTCTTTAGGGAGAACTCAGTCTGGCGAAAATCAAACACTGCTCATTACCTTCCTAATACCATCCCAATAGTGAAGTATGATGGTGGCATTATGCTATGCATGCTATGGGGTGCTTCTCAGTGGCAGGGACAGGGAGACTGGTAGGAATAGAAGGAAGGATGAATGCAGCCAAGTACAGATGGATCCAAACAAAGCTGGAGTGGCTTCATGCCAAGTTTCTGATTGTCCTTGAATGGTCTAGCCAACACCCCAACTTAAACCACACAGAACATCAGTGGAGGGACGTGAAAATATCAGTTTACAGACACTTCCCATCCACTCTGATGGAGCTAGAAGGATCTTTCAGAAAGAACTGGATATCCTGCTGAAATCCTAGTATGCAAAGCTTGAAAGACTTACCCAAGAAGACTTGAAGCTGTATTATGCCTGCCAAAGGGGCTTCTACAAAGTACTGAAATAAGAATCTGAATGACAGATTTCAGGTATTGCTTTTTTAATAAGTGTGCAAACTTTCTGAAAACATGTTGTCATTTGGGATTATTGAGCGTAGATTGATGGGTAAAAATGGCAAATTTATCATTTTAAAATTAAACCTACAACACAATAAAGTGGGCACAAAGTGATGTTGTCTGAATCCACTGTGTATACTTTATGTTACCGGTCTGAGCATTTATGAGCATTTGAGAGTGGTTGGATTGTCCTGCCTGTCTTCATAAAACATTTACAGTATACAAAATGTATTTCTCCGGCTAAAACAACAAACTAGTGTAGCCTTCAGGCCAGCCATTATAAAACTAATCTCAATTGAGCTTTAACCTTCAGCTGTGAGTACAAAAGTGAAAATTTGAGAACTGTTGGATAAGCACATTTATTGTTAGTAAGTATTAGACCTGTGGTGAATTTGATCATTTCTATGGGATTTGAGGTAATTTGTTTAACTTGGTCAAAGAGCTCATATGTTAAGGTTAGAAAATTTAAAGTAACACAGAAAAACTCTGAGAGGAGATTTCACGATTCTCTAAAGTAGCTACATAAAAGAAATCCATTTTGACAGATGGAAACATAAGGTTGAGAGATAAATTTAAATAAATTATATATAATCTAAGTTTGTTAACATGGAATTTGAAGTGGTGGGACTCCTAAAACATTTAACAGTAAACTATACATTTAAACAGCTCAGTCTCCACTGATTGTTATTCTTTGTGTGATTCTAAGTAAATCACTTTATTAGCCAATACCCACACAGCAGAAATATGGAAACACAAAGGAAAAGCAACACTGGAATTTCATCCAGTGTGACAAAATGTTGCATTGCATATATAATAAAGACCCTTCTTTCTATAAACCCCCACCAGTTTAGTCAAGTCAGCTTACTGTACAAAGATACACTGATCATTTAACACTAGAATTACCAGAGCCTACGAGAAAACTTGGAAATCCGGCCCACCTTAAATCCGTTCAGCACCTCTCCATCACCATCTTTTGTCCTGTAAATTGCCAATTAAGACAAGCAGCAAGCAACCTGCTATTCCATCCCCCATCAAGCATGAACGTTCACAAACTTCTTGATTTGATTATCTGGGAGTGAACTGCTGGAGTTTAGAGTGGAAATAATAGATCGTTATTTGGAACACATGCATTTCATGTGTGTTCTGTTTCTACAGTAATCTGTGTAAATACATTGTTAAAACAGAAACTTTTCATATTTTAGTAATAAATGTTACAAAATGTAGGCATAAACTATAGAATGTGTGAAGCCTGAAGTCCAAAGATCAAATAAACACTTTCACAAAAGGTTCAAGGAAAAGACAACAGCTTCGGTGGTGTATCGTAAGATTTGCTGATTTGTAATCAAGAGTCTCGGTTTGATCCCACTGCCTCCTGTATTTGCTGTTTTCAGTACTGAGCTGCTCTTATTGTTAATATTATACAGTGCACACTACATTTGGTTTGCATCTGTAACAGACTGCATCATTGAGTACAGTAATCCCTCGCTATATAGCTTTGACTTTCGCATTTCACTCTTCGCGGATTTTAAATTAGCACATCTAAATATATATCACAGATTTTTCAGCTGGCAGATTTCTGCAGACAGTGGGTCTTTTAATTTATGCTACCGCTTCCTCAGTTTGTTTGCCTTTGATTTCCATACAAGGGACGCTATTGGCGGTGGCTTAGAAGCTACCAATCAGAGCATGTATTACATATTAACTAAAACTCCTCAATGCTATAAGATATGCATCGCTGAGCTTGATTGTTGCTTGTCTCTGCCTCTCTCTCACCCTCTCTGACATTCTCTGCGCCTGATGGAGGGGCTGTGAGCAGAGGTGCTGTTTGTAAAGATACTGGCTCCTCTAAAAAATGCTGCTTTATTGGGTTGCTCGGCATATTTAAAAGCACAAAAGCATGTATTGATTTTTGATTGTTGCTTTAATCTCGCTCTCTCTCTCTGGCGTTCTCTCGCCTGACGGAGGAGATGTGAGCAGAGGGGCTGTTGACAGAGGCTGTTTGCTTAGAAGATCCTGGCGCTCCTCTAAAATGCGCGCAAACTTAAAAAGCACAAGTATTGATTTTGATTGTTTGCTTTTCTTTGGGGCGCACTCTCTCTCTCCCTCTGAAATTCTATGCTCCTGAAGAGAAGAAGATCTATTTGCATTCTTTTAATTGTGAGAAAGAACTGTCATCTCTGTCTTGTCATGGAGGACAGTTTAAACTTGACTAAAGGGTGTTATTTCATGTCTAGAGGGCTCTAATAATGTTAACAGTGTGGGAGAGTTTATAAGGGCTTAAAATATATAAAATAACTACACAAACATATGGTTTCTACTTCGCTGAATTTCGTCTATCGCGGGGGTTCTGGAGCATAACCCCAGCGATGAGGATTACTGTACTGTACTTGTAAAGTTACCTTTTCTTTTCACTTCACTTCACGATCACGATACATAATACCACCCTAGGGATCTGACGCTGCTAGTTTTTATTTGAAACTGGGAGTAACTGTAGATGTGAGTGGTGTTTTGAGGCAATGGAACTGGACATTCTCTGATCTGGAGGATAAAAGCTGACACTCAACGCTGGTGAATCTGCCTTTTTTGTATCTCACCGTCACTTTATTTTATTTTATTCAGTTTAATTGAGTGTTCTTGTTCACATAAATTAGTATGCACCTTATGGTTTATGATGTCAAAAACACAGACATAGGTATATATGATATTTGGAATTATTCATTTCATGACCTTTTATGAGGGTTAATTAAGTGCCATTTGCAATCATGAAATTAAAATTTTAATAGTTACACACACGCAGGGACGTGTTTCTACATTTATGACATGTGTACCTGTTGCAATCGCACACTTCTCTCTATCCTGTGGTTTCTATTACACACCTGAAAGAAAGAGACAATATATGTGACATTTTGAAGGAATAATTTTATGATAATAGTACCAATCAGAAAACATCATTGCACTAATGCAATATTATTTGAAAATGAACAGTATCAGATCAGGTGTAAATTTATGCTGCGCTGTTACTTAGAGTCAGGAGAGCCTGGGGGATTGTATGTTTTATAAGCGTGGTCATGATTGAGAGAATAAAACTGAAAAAAGCTAACTTTACAAGTAACATAAATTTATACCAAATGTTCTGCTTTGATGGGATGGAATAGCAGGCTGTTTGTCTTAAGCGCATATTTACAGGACAAAAAGGCAGTGAGGAGAGTGTGAATGAATTTAAGGTGGGCAGGATTTATGAGTGTTCTTGTAGGCTCTGGTAATTCTAGTGTTAAAGGCTTCTTTAATAATTTTATTACTAACTGGGCATCTGTAGGCACGGCCTTCTGCTTTGTGTGACTCATGATGATCCTTTTGTTCTGATTTAAACTTGTACCTATGCAAATTTGAGTGATTCTTGATTAACTAGTACAGTTTGCAGATAATGGAGGAATAGGTTGTTTATTGTAACATAAATGCCGAGTAAATTCAGAAAGCATTTCATAAGGTGCCATATGAGAGGTTGGGCATCAAATCAAAAGAAGTGGGAGTTCAGGGTGATGTTTGTAGATGGGTGCAGAATTGGCCCAGACACAGGAAGCAGAGGGTTATGATGCGAGAACCTCTTCAGAATTGGCTGATGTTAAGAGTGGTGTCAGTAGGGGTTAGTGCTAGGGCTGCTCCTTTTTATATATATACACTGCTCACAAAAATTAAAGGAACACTTTAAAAGAAACACATTAGATACATCAGATCTCAATATGAAGTTGGATATCTATACAAATAACGACAGGGCAATGTCTTAGGAACAAAAGGATGCCAAGTCTTTAATGGAAATAAACGTTTTCTGCCTACAGTGGGCTCAATTTGTCGACACCCTAAAATCAGAATGAAATGAAGATGTGGCAGCTAGTCCATTTTTCAAAACTCAATTTCTGCTACTCAAAATGCTTTTCAGTATCTTGTGTGCACCCACGCAGCTTGTTTGCATGCTTGACAACGTGGGGTATGCTCCTAATGAGGACGACGGATGGTGTCTTGTGGCATTTCCTCCCAGATCTGTATGATGGCATCCCTGAGCTGTTGTACAGTCTGAGGAGCAACCTGCGGTGCCTAATGGACCAAAACATAATGTCCCACAGATGTTCTATTGGGTTTAAGTCAGGGAATCGTGAAGGCCATTCAATTGTTTCAATTCCTTCAGCCTCCAGGTACTGCCTGCATACTCTTGCAACATGAGGCGGGCATTGTGGGTGCATTAGGAGGAAACCAGGACCTACTGCACCAGCGTAGGGTCTGACAATGGGTCCAAGGATTTAATCCTGATACCTAATGGCAGTCAAGATGCCGTTGTCTAGCCTGTAGAGGTCTGTGAGTCGCTCCATGGATATGCCTCCAAGATCATCACTGACCCACCACCAAACCAGTCATGCTAAGCGATGTTACAGGCAGCATAATATTCTCCACGGCCTCTCCTGACCCTTTCACGTCTTTCACATATACTAAGGGTGAACCTGCTCTCATCTGTGAAAAGCACAGGACGCCAGTGGTGGACCTGCCAATTCTGGTATTCTATGGCAAATGCCAATTGAGCTCCCCGGTGCTGTGCAGTGAGCACAGGCGCAGTAGACATTTGGGCCCTCAGGCACCCTCATGAAGTCTGTTTCTGATTGTTTGGTCAGAGACATTCACACCAGTGGCCTGCTGGAGGTCATTTTGTAGGGCTCTGGAAGTGCTCATCCTGTTCCTCCTTGCCCAAAGGCAGATGCTGGTCCTGCTGATGGGTTATGGACCTTCTATGGCCCTCTCAGCTCTTCTAGAGTAACTGCTTGTCTCCTAGAATCTCCTCCATGCCCTTGAGACTGTGCAGGGAGACACAGCAAACCTTCTGGCAATGACACATATTGATGTGCCATCCTGGAGAGATTGGACTACCTGTGCAACCTCTGTAGGGTCAGGTATCCCTCATACTACCAGTAGTGACACTGACTGTAGCCAAATGCAAAACTAGTGAAGAAACAGTCAGAAAAGATCAGGAGGAGAAAAATGTCAGTGGCCTCCACCTGTTAAACCATTCCTGTTTTGGGGTCATCTCATTGTTGCCCCTCTAGTGCATCTGTTGTTAATTTCATTAACACCACAGCAGCTAAACTGATTAACAACCCCCTCTGCTACTTAACTGACCAGATTAATATCCCATAAGTTTCATTGACTTTATGCTATACTCTGATTAAAAAGTGTTCCTTTAATTCTTTTGAGCAGTATATATACGTAGATCCCGTTATATAAGCCGAGAATTTCGTCCTAGATTTTGGCTTGGAGTTTGAGGGTCGGTTTATACAACAGTATCGTTCAGATTCAAGATTTCCAGCGCAATGCTGGTTTTCCCGATGAATACGGAGTAAATAATAGCGAAACCACAGAGCCATCTTTCAGATGAAGAAGTAACTTTGCATGCGGTACTTTAAATTAAATAAAATTTATTCAAAAAGTGTTCTAGTTGTTGATTTTATTAATAAAATTTATAATAAATTATCATGAAGTTTAAAATGAAATTTTTTGTTTTGATTCTGATCAACATCTTGCGCTATGAAAGCGAATGCGGTCCGTGTATCCGCTTGCGATTGTAAACAAACAACCGAGGCGTTAGTAGCGTCAGTGAACCAGATACATTTGTTTGTGGATGTAATTTCCGTCATTGCAGTAATTTACCTATATATATATAATTCATTAAGACCATGCAAGCAAGACACATAATTGCTAAGGAAGGAAGAAGGTAAAAGAAAGAGATCGCCATCGAACAAAGATGGACATTGTGTGGAAATATCTCCTCCTTCCTGCAGCCCAAAGCTGTCAAATTAAATGGTAGTACAGTATGAAATTGTTTCTAGAATAGAATGCCTTTTATTTTACTATCATCTACAATGAGATTAAAAGCATGTATGGTTGTTTTAGCTTTAGCATAGCGGATCTCGGCCCTGCTTCTGCTTTCTTTCCCTCCTCCGTCTGTGTTGTCTCCTAGACCCGACAACAATCCACGGAGAACCCGCTGAGTCTCGCTATGTTGTCTAGGATTTTGTGCGTGTGATGAAAAACACTCGAAACAGATGTCTGGCTCTGGACACCGATGTCTATAAGGTTCTTAATGGTGTAGCGGATGTTCGCCGAACCGATCGTGCACAAACAAGGACAAAAAAAAAAGTACAAAAACAACAAAAAAGTGCACTGAAAAGGAGAGGCCCTGAGCTGCGACCATGACTGCTAGCCGCCATGCTCCTAAGCTTAATCGAAGTAGGCTAGGTACTTTTTATAACTTTTTAGTTAGTACATTAGAAAAATTATTGGTGTTTTGGTAAATTATGCACATTATATTATATATCAAAAATGCCGTCAGTCTCAAATTCTCGTCGATAAACATTATAAATATACCTGAAGAGACACTTTTAAGGAAATTTAGAAAATTTTGCTTGGAGAAAGGGGTCGGCTTAAATATCGGTCATCAGCAAATACATGTAATTTAGTAGGTAGAGAAGAGGTTTGGCTAATATACCGGGTCGGCCTGTATTCCGGGATCTACGGTATATATGATTTAGATAGGAATATAAGTAACAAGCTGGTTAAGTTTGCTGATGATACCAAGACAGATGGATTGAGATAATTTGGAATCCGTTGTATCATTACAGAAGGACTTGGACAGCATACTGGCTTGGGCAGATTTGGGCAGATGAAATTTAATGTCAGTAAATGTAAGTATTACACATGTAAAAATGTTAGGTTTGAATACACAATGGGCAGTTGGAAAATCGAAAGTACACCTTATGAGAAGGATTTGGGAGTCATAATGGACTCTATGCTATCGGTTTCCTGACAGTGTTCAGAAGCCATTAAGAAGGCTAACAGAATGTTAGGTTATATAACACCCTGGTGTTTCATCCACACTGATGTGTGGAGTACAATCCAGGAGGTTATGCTCCATCTTTATAATGCACTGATGAGTCCTCATCTGGAGTACTGTGTGCAGTTTTGGTATCCAGGCTACAAAAAGGACATAGCAGTGCAAGAAAGGTCAGAGAAGGGCGACTAGGCTGATTCCAGGGCTACAGGCGATGAATTGTGAGGAAAGATTAAAGAGCTGAGATTTTACAGTTTAAGCAAATGAAGATTAAGAGGTGAAATGATTGGAGTGTTTCAAATTATGAGAGGGAATTAGTCCAGTGGATCGAGACTGTAATTTTAAAATTAGTTCATCAAGAACATGGGGACACAGTTGGAAACTTGTTAAGGTAAATTCGCTACAAACATTAGGAAGTTTTCTTTACAAAGAACAATAGAACTTGTAATAAGCTACCAAGTAGTGTGGTAGACAGTAAGACTTTAGGAATTTCAAAACTCGACTTTATGTTTTTGGAAGAATTAAGTGGATAGGACTGGCGAGCTTTCTTGGGCTGAATGCCTGTTCTCGTCTAGAGTGTTCTAATGTTCTAATGTTCTACATATTTATTGACCATGCATGTGTTATGGCTTAAAGCTCACGAATTGCATATTCCCACTTCCTTTTATTGCTATACTGTATAAGTTAAGTGACTATTTGTTTTCCTTGCTTGAATTTTTACTTTTACAGTTATGAAGATCATTTTACTGCCCTGTTACAACTTCAAGTAGCAGCAGAAGACAGTTGGTATGGCAGAGGTTTGTGTAAGCTGCTGATGTAACATTGTGTCCCTTTAATGCAAGCGGCTCTGCAGAAACTTAAATAACTTGTATTGGGAATCTGTTTAGCCAGCTACTGGACAAGTAAAGAGAGAATATGTAAAGAACCTCTCTCAAAGCACATTTTAAATAGAAAACTAATCTGTAATTGAGCTACCACTGACTGTTTTCAAGACATTTTTAAAAATTCACAAATGATTTTAATGGAAGTTTTTGCAATTTTCCCATTTTAACAGGCACTCTTTAGCGATATCTCAAAATCACATTTTCTTGACAAATTTCCTTGAAGAATAAGTGAACTAAATTTCAACTAAATCAGTCCACTAGGAGCCAAGTTGTTCCATGCAGACAGACAGACATCACAGCGCCAGCAGGTGCGTTTTCATTATATCACATGCTTATAAAAGTAGTAGTGAAAAAAAGGCCTGCATTCAAAGTTAAGTGACCAGGGTGAGACTATCCCATGCCAACATACCAGTTGTGCCAAGTTTTCTAAGATGAGCTCTTTCTTAGATCAATTTAATCAGTGGTTGTAAAAATACTTTATAGAGAAGTATTATAATATAATACTTTCCTTTATAATTTCCTCATAATAACTATTCATGGTGGCTCTAAAATCCGTACTAACCCCTACTCTCTCTTCTGTTTCTTTTTCCAGTTTCTTTGTGGTGGTGGCCTGCGCCACCTCCACCTACTCAAAGCTTCATGATGCTCAACAATGATGGACGGATTAAAAGGCAGAAGTCTACATGACCATCATCATCATCAAGTCCTTCCATGAGAATCCTAAATCCAAAAGGGACTATTTCATTTATGTTAGGTAGAATGCCCAGAGGGGACTGGGCGGTCTCATGGTCTGGAATCCCTACAGATTTTATTTTTCTCCAGCCGTCTGGAGTTTTTTTGTTTTTTCTGTCCCCCCTGGCCATTGAACCTTACTCTTATTCGATTTTAATTAATGTTGATTTATTTTGTTTTATAATTGTGCCTTTCATTTTTCTTTTCTTTAATATGTAAAGCACTTTGAGCTACTGTTTGTATGAAAATGTGCTATATAAATAAATGTTATTGTTGTAGATAATATAAGGCGGAACACAATGAATGGTGTGAAACTGTAATACTTATTCATCCATTACGTTAAAACAGTAAATAGACATATTGCAGGTAGTCGTTGTCTTACTACCACATTCAGTTCTGATTGTCCACTGCAATCAATCTGGATGTAAAAATGGACGGGATATGTTTTAAAAAACCCGACCATATGTATAGTAGTATATAAGGCCAGTTTTATACTTCCGAGCGTGGCGTGTGTGCCTGAGGATGCTAGGTGCAAGCAGAAACGATCCCTGGTAAAATTGTAATTTTAAGACAAATGCAACTGGGCGTAGTCAAAACCGATGAAAGTAATAAACTGAGATTGAGATGAATGAGTCCCCAGCATATGGAGTTGGCATGGTGAAAACTGTTGTTTGATTGAGAGATGCAGTATCAGTTGTATGCCAAATGGTCATAAGGCACATAGGATATAAGTCGACCACTACTTGTATATAATATCATGTTTATATTGAACCCAAAACCAAATAGGAAGCAAAATCACAAGACAGTTAAGCATTTTGGTTTTCAGCTGTATTGCAGTTTCCTTAAAAAAGCTGTTACAGATTTTATTAAAAACAAGTGAAACAGGATCGCCTGCCACATGCATTTCTCCATCTTTATCATTCATGCATTCTGTATCCCATACTTGATTTTCAGCTGCTCTTCTTCTTCCTATTATTGTGTTGTTTGTTATGTTATCAGCCTCTGTGATTTGCTTGACACTCAGCAAATTTTGTTGGTCTTCTTTTTCTTTCTACCATGTCACTTCGTTTGCCTATCACTTCATTGTAAGAAATACATAAGCAAAGAGCAGTTTGCCACTATTTCAAAGTTTTTGAACAACTGGAATGTATCCAGTCATGCTTTCAATCAAGACCAAGATCAGAATTAGCATTTTATATACAATACTAGGGATCCTCGCTTGCTTGCCAGCCACTTGGCGTCTCTGCCATTTTCGTGTTGTGAAGAGAGGGCTGAATGCACCCCAAGGAGAAATCCCCTTCTTAAATGGTCATACAATGGGAAACAAATGCAGTTTGTTTTACCTCCTCTTTGCTCGATCAGCTGCTGGCTTGCTGATGCTGCTGCTGCGCCATGTGATCTTCATCTCGACCGGCCTTTGAACATTTAAAGCCTGTACAGCAGTTGTCCTACTTTTGTCTTTATTTCCAGCCCGTGCGTGAGTTAAATCTCTTGGGAAAAATTCTTGTCCTGCTGGATGTGAGTTCTGATTTTTTTAATTTATTATTTAAAATGGAATAAGAATCTGAAAATCTAACAACATCACATTTAAGTTCCAAAAATTCTGAAAAGAATGATACCAAACATATATATGTAGGTTTTAAAATAAGCCTGATTTAAAGCGTGACAAAAAAGGTGACATAAAAAAGTTACTGTTGCACTTTTAGGTTTAGGATTTTTATATACAGTATATAGAGAGAGTAGATATAGATATTAAAGGCAATGTCGATGTTTAATGACAAAGAAAGGAGCAGTAAAGGCCAGGCTAAGATCAATATCAACTCACAAAGGGTTAGAACACAATAAACGTTAGGACAAAACACAGTCAAAACCCAACGCTCAAGAAGAAATTCTCAAGGAACAAAACTGTGCTTTATTGGAAACAAAATCCTTACACTTTCCAAACATATGGCCTGTTTGCAAACTTCAGCGATTGTTTGGCATTTTTCAAATATTAATGGTGTTCTGCAATCATTTTTCAGGCATCTTTTGTGGGTTTTCTTGTGGTTTTTTATTCTTTTTTTCTAAGCATTATTATAGAAGTGTTTTGCAGAGAAAATTTGATTGATGTCATTTACGTGACCATTTTGTGTTCTGTGATGTGCTGTGATCTCAAAATAATTTCTTTGACTTTAGTGCTTTTAATTCTGGCAATCGTAATATGAAGAGGAGGCATCATCAGTTTGTGAGTGGAGATTTCACACATTTTGGGGCTGGCATCATTGGCCAAAAGGCACAGTACAATGTATTAAGCAGCAGGGTTCAGAAAAATATCACTCATGAATGAAAAAGTAAATTCTCTCATTTTATCCACAAATGCTTCAAAATAATTTCCAGACTATCGCTTCTATGATGGCGCCAGACACAGCAGTTGCAATTTATGTGGCATAACAAAAATAAACATAAACATTACACGATAATTATTTTGAGGAAGATAAACAATTAGGGCGCGGTGGGTAGCGCTGCTGCCCCTCAGTTAGGAGACCCGGTTTGCTTCCTGGGTCCTCCCCTTTTGGAGTTTGCATGTTCTCCTGTGTCTGTGTGGGGTTTCCTCCGGGTACTCTTTGGTTTCCCCCCACAGTCTAAAGACATGCAGGTTAGGTGCAGCGATCCTAAACTGTCCCTGGTGTTTGTGTGTGTCCTGCAGTGGGTTGGCACCTGCCGAGCTTTGTTCCTGCCTTATGCCCTGTGTTTGCTGGGATTGGCTCTGTCAGACCCCGTGACCCTGTAGTTAGTATAAAAATGGGTTGGATAATGGATGGATGAACAACTAATTTACAATTCATAATTTATTTTGTTATCAATCCAAAAGCATTCTTGCTCTGCACAGAAAACATCCCCACCTATCACTTCTACTACATTGTTTCTGGTTTTGCAGTGTAATTATATTAACTAATAATTAGAACATGGCTTATGAGTGCATCTATACTATATTCTTGTCTAGTTGATGCTTATAAATAATTATATGTGAAAAATTATTGCTGTTTCTCTATATATGAATAAATCTTTGCAAAATTTGTCTTAATTTTTTCTCTATATGTCATTTAAATTTTCTATTTAAATAGGTTAACATATTCAGGTATGTTGGATGGTGGCAAATTGAAGCACCGCACCACCCCGCCCCGAGCGGCACAAACCCTAGCTACGCCACTGCCATGACTGCATTCCTTTATATGGCTCCAACTCTATCATTAAGTTTGCAGGCGACACTACGGTAATAGGACTGATCAGTGAGCGATGCGAGTCAGCCTACAGAGGCGAGGTTCAGAACCAGGCAACATGATGTGTTGACAACAACCTCACCTCAACACCAATAAAACTCATTGTGGACTCCCAGAAAACTAAAGGCAACAGGCGCGTTCACATCCATATGAATTGGCTTGAGGTGGAGGTGTTTCTAGCTTTAAATTCCTGGGAGTCCATCATCTACAAAGACCTTTCTTGAACAATAAACACTCCCAGTCTGGTTAAAAGAGTGCAACAACGACATACTTTCTGAGGAGTCTAAAAGCCTGCCTGTCTCCTCAGATTCTGTTGAACTGGTACAGTGCACTGTTGAGGGCATATTGACAAACTGCATTATGGTGTTGCAATGCAACTGCTCTGTAGCTGAAGGAAGGCCCTGAAACAGTTGGTGAAAACTGCCAGGACAACACTGACATCCACTGCCGACTTTTTGCTCACTTGCAGCATACATTTTTGTCTGTGATGGGATCGAGCATCTTCAAGGATACTTCACCCCAGCCAGGGAATGTTTACCCCCTTTCCCATCGGAGGCTACAGGAGCCTTGGTCCTGCCACAGCAGGCTCAGGAACAGTTTCTTTCATAACACCGTCACCATTCTAACACTTACCAGTCATTGCTGACCTTTCTAAATATCAGTAACTCTAACTGTACTCAATGTATATTTTCACTTGTTTACATATATCTATTCTGTATAAAAAAAATATCTATATTTAACCCATACCATGTGTCTGTACTACTGATCAGTATTCATTTTATATCCTCTTCCTTTTATAAACTACTAACTGTAAATTTAAATATCATATAGATATATATTCTCTTTTGTGTGCTGCCTAATTGCACCTTGCCATCTATTACTTTAATGTACAATACTATTAGCACTCACTGTCTATTGCACCTTAGTCTACTCTTTGCACTTTCTGGTTGGGATGCAAAAACTGCATTTCCTTGTACCTGTGCAATGAAAATGAAGTTGAATCTAATCTAATCTAATCTAAGGTAGTATAGGTCACTTCCTCTTCTGATTTGTGGCATCCGATAACCCGTTACAAAGTGGCAGTGCCTGAAATTAAAATTAAAGAAAGAAAAACAAAGAGCTAAATCTTATTTTTACAATTTAGACTTAGGCTGCAACAGGAAAATGGGTGTCAGCACAAAAATTCACTTAAATTTTTTATCTATTTAAATGACTATTGTAACTTATTGTGTTAAAAATTTTAAAATTGTAACGTTTTGCTTTAAAGAACATAATGTAATATTTGCTTTGATTAATCCTCGCTGATAAATACTGTAAGTAATTTGCACAGAAGGCTCCCTGTAACTGTTATTATAGTAACAGAGTCATAATGCTTAGACATTGTCATGGTCATTGGTGCTTTTCTTGTTAATTTTAAAAAATGGCTTGCTCACAAAAGCTGTGTGTGAGTTTGAGGTGCTTATAACCTCTTTTGTAGAACACTATTATGGTCAATTAATTTAAAGGGAGTTACATCTTAAAGAATGTTTTCCTCTTTATTGGTAAAGAGCTCTGGCATTAAATGGCCAGCCTAGTTCTAGTGTTCACAGTTTGGCATATACTGCCACCTGTCGGCCAGGAGGTCATGCAACCTCCTCTTGCCACCCTAGCCTTACTGTATCCTTCTCAATCAGAATTATCAGGTATCACTCTCATCTGCTGAATTGTCTGCCCACTAAAATTTTGGAGGAACAAAACATAAGTCCCCAATGGCTTCATTCCCTTTTTTCTCTCTCACTTGTGATGGTTCCCTGCCTTTTGCACGTCAATGGTACCCACCACCCAAAGAGATCTCTGTGTACATTAAGGTTGCATGGTATACTAGTACTAAAAATCAGAAACTTTCATTTTTAAAATGGTACATACCGAATTCTTTGTTTTGGTACCAGACATTAGTTGTGTTTTCAAGAACCTTGCACTCAGTCACTAATCATGCAATTGTAACCCCTCCTGTCCTCAGCTCTTAAGTGAAATATACACATTATGTGTAGCATGATTCCAACTGCTCTTTGAATGTATACAATTTATTAAAAAAAAATGCTGAAGACTTCAAGGTGGCCCCATAGCCCCTACCCCCTGCTCCTTGGATTGATTTGCAGGTGCAGAAGGCAGGTTGGCACCGATTGTACAACAGAGCAGAGAGAGATGGGTTATCCGTTATTTACTTCAGTACCATTTTGGCACCAGTACTGAAGATCAAAATCTGGTACTGATACTGAGTTTAAATTTTGTACCAATCCAACACTAGTTTACAACTGGCACCTGAAGGACCTCAGTTACTACAGTGTTTCTCTTGTACCAATCTTCAATTTGCCATTCTGGTGGTGGCGGTTTGCCTTCTCCTATTGGAATTTGCTAGCTGGGCACCCATTCACAAATTTAAGCTTTTTACCTCTATACAGTGGTGTGAAAAACTATTTGCCCCTTCCTGATTTCTTATTCTTTTGCATGTTTGTCACACAAAATGTTTCTGATCATCAAACACATTTAACCATTAGTCAAATATAACACAAGTAAACACAAAATGCAGTTTTTAAATGATGGTTTTATTATTTAGGGAGAAAAAAATCCAAACCTACATGGCCCTGTGTCAGAAAGTAATTGGTACTGAACCTAATAACTGATTTTGGGCCACCCTTAGCAATAACTGCAATCAAGCGTTTGCGATAACTTGCAATGTCTCTTTCCAGCGCTCTGGAGGAATTTTGGCCCACTCATCTTTGCAGAATTGTTGTAATTCAGCTTTTATTTGAGGGTTTTCTAGCATGAACCGCTACTTTTAAGGTCATGCCATAGCATCTCAATTGGATTCAGGTCAGGACTTTGACTAGGCCACTCCAAAGTCTTCATTTTGTTTTTCTTCAGCCATTCAGAGGTGGATTTGCTGGTGTGTTTTGGGTCATTGTCCTGTTGCAGCACCCAAGATCGCTTCAGCTTGGGTTGTGAACAGATGGCGGACATTCTCCTTCAGGATTTTTGGTTGAACAGTAGAATTCATGGTTCTATCTATCACAGCAAACCTTCCAGGTCCTGAAGCAGCAAAACAACCCCAGACCATCACACTACCACCACCATATTTTACTGTTGGTATGATGTTCTTTTTCTGAAATGCTGTGTTCCTTTTACGCCAGATGTAACAGGACATTTGCCTTCCAAAAGTTCAACTTTTGTCTCATCAGTCCACAAAATATTTTCCCAAAAGTCTTGGCAATCATTGAGATGTTTCTTAGCAAAATTGAGGCGAGCCTAATGTTCTTTTTACTTAACAGTGGTTTTGCGTCTTGGAAATCTGCCATGCAGGCCGTTTTTGCCAGTCTCTTTCTTATGGGTGGAGTCGTGAACACTGACCTTAATTGGGCAAGTGAGGCCTGCAGTTCTTTAGAAATTGTCCTGGGGTCTTTGTGACCTCTCGGATGAGTCGTCTCGCCTCTTGGGGTAATTTTGGTGGCCGGCCACTCCTGGGAAGGTTCACCACTGTTCCATGTTTTGCATTTTGTGGATAATAATGGCTCTCACAGTGGTTACTGGAGTCCCAAAGCTTTAGAAATGGCTTTATAACCTTTACCAGACTGATAGATCTCAATTACTTCTGTTCTCATTTGTTCCTGAATTTCTTTGGATCTTGGCATGATGTCTAGCTTTTGAGGTGCTTTTGGTCTACTTCTCTGTGTCAGGCAGCTCCTATTTAAGTGATTTCTTGATTGAAACAGGTGTGGCAGTAATCAGGCCTGGGGTGGCTACGGAAATTGAACTCAGTTAATGATACACCACAGATTAGGTTATTTTTAACAAGGGGCAATTACTTTTTCACACAGGGCCATGTAGGTTTGGATTTTTTTCTCCCTAAATAATAAAACCATCATTTAGAAACTGCATTTTGTGTTTGCTTGTGTTATATTTGACTAATGGTTAAATGTGTTTGATTGTCAGAAACATTTTGTGTGACAAACATGCAAAAGAATAAGAAATCAGGAAGGGGCAAATAGTTTTCACACCACTGTATATATAAGCTAGCCTCGTGAAAAGCCTGTTTATTAAAATCATTTTCTGCCTCACTATGTGCTGTCCAGTTAGCTAGCGCCGTAGAGAGCTTAAACAACTCGCACATCCACATAAAACAACAAAGGGTGAGCTTTCTTGAATGGGCGTACCTAGTTGTAAACTGAAATATATGCAAAAGAAACATACAGGTACTGTATATACAGGTGTACAATCAAAGACAAGAAAGAGTGATTTACAAAGCAATACATAGCAGACAGTATACATGAAACAATAAAACTTTAAAGGACACTTACAAGCCGAGTGATTTCCATGGTTGGACCAAGAGAAAGAGAAGCGCGTAGACAGAGGTTCAAACTGCTGTGTACCACAACTAAACAGACCCAGGTGTTTATATACCTTAAACATACGCTTCGGATGTGACTGAAAAAAAGAGATAAAGGGTGCCTCGTGAGACACATGGTGTGTTCTATTCAAATATTTATTATGGTTTTGCTTACGTGAGTTTTATAGTGAAAAAATCAAACAAAATGACACCTTTATTAGCTAACTAAAAAGATTACAATATGCAAGCTTTCGAGGCAACTCAGGCCCTTCTTCAGGCATAGACAATTATGGCACCACTGTGAGTGTGGACATGACTGCCAGGTGTGTTAATAAATGACAAGATGAAGGGAGCACAGCTCAACAAATAACAGCTAACAGCTAACAACATGTGGGGCAGAACAGACCATGCTCTGCATTTATCAACCTCTGTTTGCCAGATATGCCAACCCTTACATCCCTCTTTATTGCCTTTCTTCATGGACATTTCCAGTCCCATTTTGGATGATATGATCTCTGGACACACAAATGTTTACTATATTGTCAGCTACTTGCCTTTGTTCACTGGGCATTCCTAGCTTTGTGGATGCTGGATGCAATACACCAGGATGGGCAAAAATCTTATCATTTTATATAAATAGAATGTGTAATTAATTCTCACTGCACTGACCAATTGCTTAGAGATTGTAACATCTTAAATGGATATTAAAATGCTATGTAACTGCAGTGAATATTTAACAAACATAGTGAATCATTAAGATTTATTACTTTTCTAAAACTCCAGCGTAAAGAGATGAGCAATTTTAAACAGTGTGAGTAATGTTTTTCACTAAACAGAAATTGGCCTGAGCAATGTTTAAAACTATACCTTTTATTTTAAAAATTCAATGCAGATAATAAAATCAAATAGCACAGTCCTGAAACTTTTCTTGAGGAGGTGTTCCTTAGTCCATTACTGTCAGCGTCAGTCTCAACACTCATTCAAGCTGCACGTATTCTTCTTCCTCTGAAGGGTCTGAAAGATTCAATAATAGCCCTGGGCAATGAGCCTCTGTGAAAAATAGACTCATCACCTCTAATGTATAGCAGGTCTCCAGCACAAGGATTTGCTAGGGTATGGGTTTTTTTTTTTGTAGGTGCCTCAAGTGACCATCTTCTTTCGAAGCCCCAATCAATCATTACTTGACAGCTTTCCACTCCTGCTGCCTGTCAGTCCACTGATCAGTCTTGCCAGCTGGGAAGATGAGTACAGCACAGGTCAGTCCTATTTCAAATGCAATCTCTGTGCTTGCCTTCTGAAGTGATTTTTAAAGGTAAAGTCAGCGGCCAGACTTCACAAGGTTATAAGTTTATACAGGTATAATGCTTCTTGTGACTGAATCCTATAAATGCTGTTATACATTAGCCTTGTTTAAGATTAGCTATAGTCTGCTTGGAAGCAGGTGTTTGTTTGTGTTGCTATTTTAAAAACAGATAAGAACACTTTTCTTTTTTTCAGTTTGTGTAAGTGAGGCAATATTTAATTCAGGTTATACACAAAATGATATCAGCATTTGCAGCCAAGCCACGGGAAAACACAAACCGATGTGTTTCTTCGCGGTTCAAGGAAGGGCATCATGTGAAATTTTCCAGATCAGTATGCTATTGTTGGCTGGAGAAAGAAGAAGAGCGGGAAGGTGTTCTCGAGGCAGGAGGAAGGAAATGTTAGGAGGTGTAAGTGAGGATAGAAACTATGAATTTATCAGTATGGTAAGGGAGAGTTACAGTAGCTGATGATTGATGGAGAAGGAAGGCTGATATATTGTTAGTACAAGAGATCAGATGGAAGGGCAGTAAAGACCAGGCGTATCGAGGCAGGTTCAAATTGTTCTACCATGGTGTTGATGGTTGGAGTAATAGAAGGGCAGTAGTGGATTTTGCAAAAAGGATGCACTGCAAAAAAGCCTAGAAATAACATATAAACACTGAATTTCAGGAGAAAATGACAATATTAGTGAAATTATCTGTCCATGCAGCAGGATAATTTTACTTGCCAGAAAATCTTAAAATAAGAAATAAAGAAATAGTTTAGAAATAAAAAGCTGTCATTGGTGTTCAAAAGGTTTGAAATAAAGTAGAAAATGCTGTTTTTAGAACAAATTATTTGATTAGACTTTCTACAGTGGAAATACACTGAATATTAGAAAATAATTTTTAATTCAGTTGTTTTGCATTCTTAATTTTACACTGAAAAATGAAGGCCAAGGAACAAGAGAATAAATCACTGAATATAGTGGAAAATTCTTATACCAGTGGAGAAAGAAAGTCTTTTACTTGAAACAAGTTAGCTCATCTTGAAATAGGTAGTCCAATATTTAATCTCAGAGCACATATCTTAAAACAGGAAAATTTTACAAAAATCAGAGAATAAGAAAAAAAATATAATTATTAATAAATAATATTTTCAAATATTATGGTAATTATATACAGTACATCATAGACATGCAATTCCTGTTCTACATTTGGCTCACCAATTTTTCTTTGTGTCCAGTAATATTTCAGTTTAGATTGCAGATATTCTAAGTGCATTGCGCTGTTCTATATTAGATGTAGTGCATAACAGTACACCATAAGGTACATGATACCTTCCTGCAACATTTCTTGAGGAAAGTTGTCAAATTGTCAATTCAATAGCTAGCAAGCAGTTATCTTGGTTCACTAATAAGAGCGATTGCTACTCAGTGTTCAGTCTTTGCTGTAGAAGGCATCAGGATTCTCGGAGATCTTCAAGACAAGCAAAACCAACAAAGAAAACCGCTGAATTTATTTGATCCTCTGTAGTTCTATACAGATTTATTATACACTAGCAGATTACCGCGCCATGGCGGAAGTAGTGTGTTAAAAGTTATGAAAAAGAAGGAAAAATTTAAAAATAACGTAACTTGATTGTTAATGTAATTGTTTTGTCATTGATATGAGTGTTGTTGTCATATCTATCTATATATACTGCTCAAAAGAATTAAAGAACACTTTTTAATCAGAGTATAGCATAAAGTCAATGAAACTTATGGGATATTAATCTGGTCAGTTAAGTAGCAGAGGGGGTTGTTAATCAGTTTCAGCTGCTGTGGTGTTAATAAATTAACAACAGATGCACTAGAGGGCAACAATGAGATGACCCCCAAAACAGGAATAGTTTAACAGGTGGAGGCCATGACATTTTCCCTCCTCATCTTTTCTGACTGTTTCTTTACTAGTTTGCATTTGGCTACAGTCAGTGTCACTACTGGTAGCATGGCGATACCTGGACCCTACAGAGGTTGCACAGGTAGTCCAGACTTTCCAGGATGGCACATCAATACGTGTCATTGCCAGAAGGTTTGCTGTGTCTCCTGCACAGTCTCAAGGGCATGGAGGAGATTCTAGGAGACAAGCAGTTACTCTAGGAGAGCTGGAGAGGGCCATAGAAGGTCCATAACCCATCAGCAGGACCAGTATCTGCTCCTTTGGGCAGAAGGAATAGGATGAGCACAGCCAGAGCCCTACAAAATGACCTCCAGCAGGCCACTGGTGTGAATGTCTCTGACCAAACAACCAGAAAGACTTCATGAGGGTGACCCAAGGGCCCCATATCCTCCTAATGGGCCCTGAGCTCACTGCCAGCAGCATGCAGCTCGATTGGCATTCGCCATAGAATACCAGAATTGGCAGATGCACCACTGGTGCCCTGTGCTTTACAGATGAGGCAGGTTCCCCCTGAGCACATGACAAGTGAAAGGTCTGGAGAAGCCATGGAGAACATTATGCCTGAGCATCATTCAGCATGAGTAGTTTGGTGGTGGGTTAATGATTGTCTGGGGAGGCATATCCATGGAGGGTCACACAGACCGCTAAGCTTGACAAGACACCTTGCTGCCTTTAGGTATCAGGATGAAATCCTTGGACCCATTGTCAGCCCCTATGCTGGTACAGTGGCTCCTGGTGCCGAAAATTTTCCTGGCCTCATGTGGTGAGAGTATGCAGGCGTTCCTGGAGGATGAAGGAATTGATACCATTGACTGGCCACCACACTTTCCTGACCTAAACCCAATAGAATACCTCTGGGACATTATGTTTTGGTTCATCCAATGCCACCAGGTTACTCAGACTGTCAGGAGCTCAGTGATGCCCTGGTCCAGATCTGGGAGGAGATCCTCCACAACACCATCTGTCATCTCATTAGAAGCATGCACCAATGTTGTCAGGCATGTATACAAGAACACAGGGGCCATACAAATGCATTACAATTTGAGTTGCTGCAATTAAATTTTGGCAAAAAGGACTAGCCTGCCCATAATTTTTCCTTCTGATTTTGGAGCGTCTTTGAATTCAGGGCTCTGTAGGTTGATCATTTCATTTCCATCAAGCGATGTAGCATCCTTTAGTTCCTAACACATTACAGTCTATATCAGTATAGATATCCAGGAGGATTTCTTTTTCCCATTGAGATCTGATGTGTTTTCAAAGTGTTCCTTTAATTTTTGAGCAGTTTATATATTATATATATATATATATATATATATATATATATATATATATATATATATATATATATATATATATATATAAAAAATACGGCAGAAGTAAAAAGGAAATATTTTAATAATACGTAACATGATTGACAATTAATTTAATTGATCAATAAATATACATACACACACAGACAACACATATAAAAACATATATATATAAAATTATATATATATATACATATACATACATATACACATATACAAATATAAAACATATATATACATATATACACATATATATACAAAATTTATATATAAAACAAAATACATATATATATAGCAAAATACCCTTTGCTTGGCCGGAAGTAGTGTGTTAAAGAGCAATGAAAAAGAAACATTTGAAAAAAACGTAACATGATTGTCAATGTAATTGTTTTTCACTGTTATGAGTGATAGTGTTGCTGTCATATATATATATATATATATATATATATATATATATATATATATATATATATATAATATATATATTTTACACACACACATAGATCAACATATATATACACCCACATATATATATATATATATTGTCACGTCCATGGGAGGCAGCTAAAGGGCTTGAGTGAAGGCAGTTCGGAGGCATGCGGGGTGTGGCAAGTGCACTGACTTTTTTCTCCCTTGCCTGTAGCCATCCCGGATTTCACCTGGATCTCCTGACATCACTTCGGGACTGAGCCAATGAGTGGCCACACCAGCTCAGCCCCTCTGATGTACCTCCGCTCTGAGCCAATGGTGGAAGACCCGTGCCAGATCATCGACCTCACTTCCTGTCTCCCCTTTAAAACCTCCCCCTTTTCCTTTGTTTCTTTAGTCTTGTTTTGGACTCGGTTGTGTGCACTTCAGTGCTCTGTATTTTGTTGAAAACGACTTTTGCAGCCAGGATCCCACAATATCTGGTGGCTGCCCCAACTCTTTATCTGTCAATGTCTCGTTCTTGTGACAGTGGCGTGGTTGCCAGGATGGAGTCCGGAGGAAAAGGGACAGGACCTGAAATATCCCGGTGGGGCGTGCGGGGCCCGGTATTTCGGCGGGAGGGTGCCCGTGGTTCGGCGTGACCGGTCGGGCTCGCTCCCGGCACTCATACTAGCCCATCTGGGTGGCCAGGAGTGTGCGGGTGGGGCTCACATTGGGCTGCCCTGGAGGGGGAAAAAGGGGACTCAGTATGCTCTCTTGGGGAGAGTGCCTGCCTCCCTGCGAGACCAAAGCCCCTTTTACCACCTAGGGTGCCCAGACTGTGAGTGAATAAAATAAAAACATGGAGGTTGGCCCCTGAACGGCCACCAACAAACAAGCCTGGCCCTTATAGGCAATGGTAGGGCATTGGCTCGGCCATTGAAAACCGCCCTACCAAATAATGGGCCAGGTGCTTGCTATCTGCTCCTGGAACGCTTCCCGTGGCTTCACACAGCGGTTTGGGCGGCGGTTCAAGAACATGCTGAGCTCATAGAGCTTATGGAGGCGAGGGGCCTCACCTCTGGGGAGCAGGAACGTCCTCATGTCAAACTCGGCGAGTGCGTTCCAAGACCTAGCCCCACCCTGTACAATCCGGAGCCCGTGTTGGCGCCCCGGGGGCAGAGCGCAAACCCGGCAGGCAAGGAGGAATGCAGGTGGAGGTGAGAGGGTTGGTTTGCTCTGGCTAGCCCGTTGGTCCCACATCTGGCGTGGTGATCGTCCACGGACCAAACCTGGTTTGTTAACCCCGGCACAACATTTCAATTGTTGCCCCGCTTTGCAACCCGCACAGTGGCTAAATTTAAGCCCGGTATAACCTGTGTCCACAGACACCCGCTGGTACAGGTCCTCCGCTTGTATCATCAGTTACGGAGGGTCGGTTAAAAGCTCCGTGCCGTCCTGATCCTCCACACCGGTGATACTAGGGCGGGACTGGTCTAAAATAAAAGCGGTGAGACATACCACTCGGGAGTTAATTTGGGCCTCGTTATGAGCGGAGAAAACCCCGTCTCAAGCTCCCCCACGCGTGTAATCACCCCGGCAGAGGCGAAGCGATCGCCCTGACTAGCGTGCCAACCCCCGGGCCGTCGCGGGCAAACCCGTCATCCTGGCGCGGGCGGGGGAAACCCGCCCGTGAGGTGGCGCTGACCCTCTCCGTGTTGGGGTTTTCAATTTAAAAGCGCCGGCTTCTTTTAAAAGGGGAACAATGGAATGATGACCCCCTGAAGTTTGTAAAAAATGCAGTGGTCCTTGTCAATGGCCAGCGCACTAATCAGTCGATCCGGGGCCCCTACTTTTGCTAAAATAATGACCTCCTTTCCCGTGTAGCAATGCATGACGGGCGGGAGGCGGAGTTGCTGCTAGTGCGCTCCTTCCGGCAGGTCTGTGAGCTCACGCCCACCTCTGGTGGCCACCT
The DNA here is from genome assembly GCF_016835505.1 of Polypterus senegalus. Taxonomy (NCBI): domain Eukaryota; kingdom Metazoa; phylum Chordata; class Cladistia; order Polypteriformes; family Polypteridae; genus Polypterus; species Polypterus senegalus. The sequence goes on from NW_024383995.1 coordinate 28,998, forward strand.
GGGCCCCGAAAAACTCTGGAGGCGGATAAAGCTCCGTTTCTACTGGGCCAGGTTGAGGAGGTTAAATGGCTTTTCGCTTCCTGCCCGGGTGTCAACCACAAATTCCTAGGAGGGGCCGTGCTCCTCTTTCCTATTCCACTGATTGGCGTTCCTTCCACAGAATCGGGGTCGACCTGGTGGGCCCTGGAGCCCTCAGCCCCAGGGCACAAGTACATTTAGTCCTCGTGGATTACCTCACGTCCCGAGCTGTTCCGTTGGCTCAGCTACCTCTAAAGCCATCATCGGAATACTAGGGGATTGGCGTGGGGGTCCCCAAAAGTCTTGACAGACAGGACCCCCTTCACCTCGGGAAACTTCAAAGGAGACTGCCCGATTACTGAAAATAAAGCTTTAAAGACCTCGGTGTATCATACTCAAACCCCGGTTAGTAGAGAGGTTTAATCAAACTCTCAAGCAAATGCTGCGTAAGGTGGTCAGCGAGGATGGAAGGGAAATGGGATCACTCCTCCCCTCGTCCTTTTTCCCTGTCGGGAAGTCCCACAAGCCTCCACAGGGTTCTCCTTTTTTAACTACTATCGGGCGACAACCTCCCGGGGGATATTAGATATTTTGAAAGAAGGCTGGGGAAAAAGAAACCTCCTCCACAAACATACTGGAGTATTCAGCATGATTGTGATAGTTTGGAAAAAATTCGGCCTGTCCAAAAGTCACATGGAGGCTCAAGCAGCACAGGCCTGGTACTACAACATGACACGTCTCTTGAGTTCCCCCGGAGATCGGGTCATGGTCCTGGTCCTACCTCCCTCTAAAATTTCTTTTCCCACTGCGGGCCCCTCTGAAGTTAAGGAGAGAAGGGGCTGGTCGACTATTTGGTGAGTCAACCCTGTGGCCAAAGGGGGGGTTTATCATGTGAACCTGCTGAAACCCTGGAAGGACAGGGACCCCATCCCTCCTCCCGGGCCAGCCCGCTCACTCTTGGGTCACACACACATTAACCGGCCGGACTTGAAGTCCCAGACAGGGGAGGAGCTGGAAACAGTCATCCGGACCGTTAGGAGGGAGTCAGTGAGAACCCGGAAGGACCCCTCTGATTGAGCACAACATCGTGACAGAGCCGGGGTTGTTGTCCCAAAGCCAGTTTGTCTTCCCAGGCAAAAAAGGGTGAAGTGGGCTTGGGATCAAAGGGATGCTGGAGCTAGGGGTGATTGAGGAAAGTTATAGTCCTGGTCAGCCCCCTTGTGCTGTCGGTAAGCCTGACGGAAGTTGGAGGTTCTGCAATACTTCCGTCCAGATCTCCCAATTGATGCTTATCAATGCCGCGTGGGGCGACCTCCTCGAGGCTTGGACGGGGGCAAAACCTGACCACACTTGACATGGCGAAAGGGGACTGGCGGGGTTTCCCTTTAGGACTCCGGGTAAAACGCGTTTAGTACTAGCGGACACTGGCGATATCGTGTCCTTCCATTTGGTTTACGGGGCTCACAACCTTTCAGCGTCTGGTGGACAAGTGCTTGACCTCATAACTCCACGTGCTGCCTACCTGGATGGCGTGGTCATCCCATTCATGCCCTGGAAGAACACCTACAGCATGTCCAAGCGGTATTGGACACTTGGTGAGGCCCGGGGTCCCGGTTAATCCCCGGAAATACTTCGGTTAAGCGAAGAAATATTTAGGCTACCTGGTGGGTGGGTATGTGGTGTTATGGTACAGCTCGTGGAGAAAAAAGGGCCATTTATTTTAAATAAATAATCAATTTCTCAGCGGCTTAGTGAGGGCGTTGGGCCATAGTGAGCCCGTGGGGCGATCCGAAGGGGGGGCGTTTCTCACCTAGTGCACAGGTGAGGAACTGCCCACATTCATGATTGATCGCGGCTAATGCTCCGCTGTGGCTCTCGTCATTTTAAAAAAGCGAGTCGGTTTTTGGAGAAGAAAGAAAAGCGTTCGGAAGAGAGAAATCGATTAGAGAAAAGCGATCGGAGGAGAAAGGAAAGGGCGGAGGGGTTTCGGGAGCAGGAGGGAAACAGGTGGTTTAGAGGAGAGAGCATGAAGGCCCGGGCGTTTCGGGGAATGGCTGTGGACAGCTGCATGGGCTGGGTGTTGAGCCGACACCCGTGTTTGTGTAGATGTCGCTCCGCTGGCGAGCAGGTAGCGGGGTGACCAAGGTGAAGCGACGAGCATGAAGGCCGCAGAAAGGCAGCGGAAATGGGAGCTTGGTGGCAGTCCTTGGTGTGAGCGTCCTGGGACCAAGAGTCAAGTCTGAGGCTGGGATGAGAGCCAAACGAAGCCAGGGATCAGGTCTCAGTCTTTCGTGTGTTTGAGGGGGGCAGCTGTGAGGCGTCTTGCCTGCTGCTTGGCCCATACAGGATAAGCAGGTGAGGCAGCTAACAAACACCCGATTTGTTTGTTGGGTTTTTAAAACTGCTTCCCAAAGATTTTAACCTCTCGTTTTAAGGATTGTTTTCTATTTGGTTTTACTCCCGTTCTTTTATGGATTATTTTTTAATAATTTGAAGAACTATTTTTATAAACACTGTTTTTTTATTTTTTAAAAAAAACCTTTTTTTTTAAAACCCCCCCTTGCTCAGATTAATTTTATTTTGGCTCCCGGTTTTTTTGGGGTGTTGGGTTAAAGGGTTAAACCCTACTGGAAGCCCGTCAATGAACCCTGCCCCCAAAAATTATGCCATTTGGGGGCCCCCCCCGAAAGGGCCCAAAAACCCCCGGTTTAAACCCCCGGTTTTCCCCGGTTTTTTAAAAACGCCCGGTTTTAAAAAAAAAGGGCCCGCATTGTGGTATGGACTGAAAAAAAAAACTTTGTGACGCAGGCCCTTCTCCACCTTTTTTGATCCCCTTTTTCTTTCCTTTCATCCCAGAGGGGCCCGGCCCGGCCTGGGCCCCCGTCAGCCAAAAATCGAGGGTTGGCACCCCATTTTTCCCGAGCGGAAACTGTTGGAGGAGACCAATCTGGGGAGGGGGGTCGGGGATTAAATGGGGATTCTCAGCTGATCTACCTGTTGGGCGGGGAAATTTACCCCTTTTCCCGGGCCCACCCCCCAATGGATGGCCCTCCACAAGGGTGAATGGTTGTTTCTTGCCTGCCCCACAAGTTTTTTTCGTTCCGTCGGCTCTCCCAAAGCTGTCTCTTTCGGGTTCCGACCTCCCTTTTGCCCGACCCCCTGGGCTGGGCTAAGGGGCCTTGCCCCGTCCATGGGAGGGGAAAAGGGTTGGTGAAAGGGGGTTGGGGGGCATGCCCCAGAGTGCGCTCTTTCTCCCTTTCCTGGGCCATCCCGGGGTTTCACCTGGATTTCCACCCCTTCCCGGGGCTGAGCCAAGGAGTCCCCCCCCTCAGTTCCCCGATTTACCTCGGCCCTTTGGGCCCAAAGGTGGGAAAACCCGTGCCCGATCCCCCCGACCCCCCCTTTTTCTCCCCAAAACCTGCCCTTTTCCTTTTTTTCTTTAGTCTTGTTTGGACTCGGTTGTTGCACTTCGGGGCTGTTTTTTTAAAAAAAAAGCCAGGAACCCACAATATCGGTGGCTGCCCCCAAATCTTTTTCTGTCAATGTCTCGTTCTTGTAAATATATATATATATATATATATATATATATATATATATATATTACATATAAAAATACATAAAAAACACACAAAATAAAACAAAAATTTTATATACATACACACACACAACAATTTATATTTTCAAGCTCTGAAGAATTTTATTTAGTCAACAGAATACTATTCCGGAATAAATCAACTCAAACCTTAAATAACTTATAATATTTTGCTCTCCATAAAATATATCCTGTCTAAATTATACAAGTTAGAAATAAAGTAAACATTAAAAGAACAAACATTCAAATTTCTTTACTCTTATGTAATTTTATATAAAAATAAACTTAAATTTTAAATATCCCAAAGATTTTGCTCTCCATAAATATATCCTGTCGAAATTATACAAATTAAAATATGAACATGGTGCATAACAAAACCTGGAAATATAAATAAAATTCAGTTGTCTTTGCTCTCATGTCATTTTATCAGAGCTGGACATAGCCATCTTTTTTTGGCACAAGTTTGTTTCTGTTTGGTGTGAGGTTCTGTGTTGTGGAGATTCTCAGGATGGACTGCAGGTGCTCATCAGTGAGGCGACTCCTGTGTGCTGTTTTGTTAATCTTCATGACTGAAGAGCTTCTCACACAGATATGTGCTACAAACATGCAAGGTTCAGAGCCGCAGCAGACAGAGCTGGAGCATTTGTGCGGGAATGGAGTGAATAAACTATGCGGGCCTGCAGTATCGTACTTTGCCTTCAGTGTGCCATTCACTGCAGCTCAATCACCTCCATCTGAATCTGCACAGGTGCAGTTTCCACATCGGCGCAAATGGGTTGAAACAACTCAAAATTCTTTTTGTTCTTCAAAGTCACCAGCAGCTGCGAACTCAGTGCGCAGTCGCTCAGTTTATCAGCAAAGTGCGTTTTGGGAACACCGTTGTGCGATTTGGTTCACATTGCGCAACAGGGAAAGTGGGGCAAGTTGCACTGGTGCATTGTATCTCCCATAAAAGTAGCTTCACTTGAAATCACTTTGTGATTTTGCACGATAAAACGTCTGCTGAAGTGTCAGATTCTTCTTTAACTCTTCTGCTTTCTGTATCTTGTGCATTGCATTCAGGTCTTTCAGGTTTCTTGATGTTTTGTCTCATAGTGCGTCTTAGATTAAATTCTATAATTACCACAGTAGCTCCTAAATGAGACACACGGGTTTACCGGCAATGTCAGTAAACATATACTCAGCCTCCCATCGGTTTTTAAAGGCTCTATGTTCAGAATCACCTTTTCTCTTCGGCATCGTTAGGGCTAGCTTCGCAATAACTTGCAGCATCATAAGCTATTGTGGTTTTGCCTGTGTGCCTCAATAAGTCATCCTCCCCTCACTCTTACTTTTTTACCGTACATCTAATGAATACACTGGTATGGCTTTACAAAACAATCATTGATGCGAATAAAGTATCCATTATTCATAAAAGCTTCAATTGTTGATCTGTCTTTCTTCGTTAACCGCATATTTTTTCATACGTCTCAAACCAAGGGAATGCGAAGCTAAAATGTATCGGGATATGGCATACGTGTTTGGTGCATCCCTCTGGGAATCGAACCTCAAAGCGCTAAGGCAAAGCCTCTACTATTGCGCCACGGCGTGTGGTTTGTCTATTTGAGCGTAGCAGTGTAATTCAGTTTTTGTTCAGCACTCTTTGGAACTGTTGCTTTTGTCTGCCTCGCCAGTTCAGTGAGCCGCTGAATATGGTTTTATTATTAATTCAAAGCTTCTAATTGTTTAGCTGCCTTCTTAATTATATAATGTATGTTTTCTTCAGCGGTTTTTGGAGCTCTTCCTGGTTTTCTACGTACTGCGTGATTAATTGGAAGGCAAGATGATGTCACACGAAACTCCGCCCCCCACGACTTTTGAGCTCAACTCCATTACAGTAAATGGAGAAAAATAGCTTCTAGTTATGACCATTACGCGTAGAATTTCGAAATGAAACCTGTACTTTTGTAAGTAAGCTGTAAGGAATGAGCCTGCCAAATTTCAGCCTTCTACCTACACGGGAAGTTGGAGAATTAGTGATGAGTGAGTGAGTGAGGGCTTTGCCTTTTATTAGTATAGATTTACTTATTTATAATACTGAATTAATGTACTAATTTTAACAGAAGCAGTTATCCACAGCTTGTAATTGAAACAGCAAAGAAATCACTAAAAACTGAAGATTATTATATTCTTTTGAACCCTTTTATTCAAACCGTTTAATGTATAATATCATTCCTGTAGCTTACATTAAAAACAACCCTGAAAATTGCTGCCAGTCACAGATGGATGGAATTGCAGCAACTGTCTTTATTTTTCCTTTACACAATGTAAAAATACAAAGTTTTACCTTATGCCAATGCCTCATGTTTTGCTTCCCAGCTTTTTTGGGGGTACAGAAAGTCAAGGAAACATGGATGGCAGAGCTCTAAACATGGTGATGGCATTTTTCACTAATGAAAAAAAAAAAAAAACAATCTTATTAAATATCTTTTGCATTATGTTCTAATATAACTCAAACATTCTCCTTTTAATGAAAACAACAACTTACAGTAAGCTTTAAATTTAGAATGATTTATAACAAAATGATATGATGTATTATTTTTTACCTACTAAAAAGAGAACAAAAGCGTTTAAAAATAACCTTCAAATCTATTTGAGTTTTAAGTATTCTTTAAAATATTCCTTCATTTTTTTCCTAATAAAGGATAATGTCTTCGGTTTATTATTCTGTTGTGTCTTAACAAGATGCTAGACAAAACTAACAATGCTAATAAAGGGCTTTTAAAACCAAAATTAAAAAAAAAAATTATTTCAACATAACACAGTACAACCCCAAAGACAATAAGAAAGGAACCTGAAATTCACAAATCAACAGTTACTGGCAAAGGGGCAGTAATAATATTTTGAAAAAATTTCCCAAATTTTGGGCCCTTTTTATAGCTAGGTTTTTAGGGAAAAAAATGGAAAAAAAAGTGCACCCCCTTAGCTAACCAAAAATAACTTTAAACAATTTAATTTATTTTCATTTGGGCCCTGTCATCCCAACCCTGAGAAAATTAAAAACTAAAAAATGGTTTGAAAAAAATATACATGACAAATGTTACCACCCCTTTGCATATGTGGCCTTCAGGTCTTATTCTCCATCAGCTGTGTTTTCCAAAAAAACTGGTCCATCTGCTCTTTTTCTGATTATTTAAAAGATTATTCCAACTAAGAATAACTAAGAATGCAAGAACTGTGTGCAGTGGAAGTTATAATTCAGGCCAGTGTTTTGGTAAATTAAAAAGGTAAAAACCCCGAAATGAAAAAAAAATATTTATAACAAAACACCTGCATTTATTTTTAAAATTTAATGTAATGGTTACCAAAATCTTTCCACTACTTCTGTTTTTTTCAGAATGATTATAGGTATCAAAGTGGAATTGGGGTTTTTGGGGGGGTTTCCCAAAACGTAAATGTCAATTAGAAACTTAGAAACTTTTAAAATATCCAGTGAGACTTTGTCAAGTGAATCCATTGTTTTATTTTAAATATATTTATTATCATCAAAAACAAAGCATATTTTAGCTATCATGCAATTTTTTTAATAACCTTACGGTGGGGCGTTTAAAATGTAACATCGTCGGGATAGCTATATTGTATTGGATATTGTGATCTGTAAAAAAGAATAGGAGTAAACAAAATGGCGGGTTCTGGTGTATTTGGGGACTTAGCTAACTGATGTGCAAGTTGGGCATTTTACATTTTACTACTTTAACAGTCAAAATTCCACATTTTTTTTTTTATAATTTTTGTAACGCAATGAAAATAAAATAAAACAATGACGAATGCAATTACGGTGTTAGTAGACAAACAGATCAACATCCTTTAAAAAAACTTGTAAGAATAACTTGTCCAAATGGGAATGTGGTGGCTCAATAGCATTCATAGACAGCATATTTTTTTCGCCCAAAATTATAATAACAGCTCTATTTTAAAAATTTTTTCATGAGTTGTCATTCGCTGGGTTTGCTGCATTTCCCTTTCTTGATAAGGGTTGGGCATTTCCCAGTTTCCTGAAATGTTCTTGCATGGGTCGGGTTACCATAAATATATGCACATTTCCTCCATCAATCTTTTTTTATAAATCCCAAAGTTTTGTGGATATCATTTTAAACCCCTTTTTTGTCCCCACAAACTTTATAAATGGGCCCAATGTGTTGGGAAAAATCAAATCATTATAATGTGCAGATAAAAACGTGGAGCTTTTTTTATTGTAACATAAATACTGAGTATATATTTATTCCTCTGTGATTACGAGCGTCTTAAAAATTCTTTTCCTCTTGCATTCATTTCTAGATAATGACTTATTTTTATTTTCTTTTTAAAATATTTTAAAGGAGAAATAATTGCTTTAAACAGCTTTTGCAAATTCCCCTCAAAATTTGACTGACCCCGCTGAGCAAGTAAAGGAATATATCAAAAAACATACAATTTTACAATTATATTTTTTCATTTTTTAAAATTTTTTAAAAATTTTGTTTTTTCTTTGTCATTCTGGGATTTTGGGGGTTTAGAGAGAAAATTAAATTAAACAATTTTAAATTTTTCTGCAACATAACAAAATGTAAAAAAGGTGGGGTCTGAATATTTACTGAATGCATTTCATAAAATTGCAGTGATGTCTCACCAGGTAAATAGAAACAGTAAACTGATCTTAATTGATTCTCTTTTAACTTTTTCCCAAATTTTTCTATATGGTTTTGTTGTTTTGAAATTTTGTAGGGCCCCTCTATTAAAGTACTAAATGAAAAACAAAGTTTTTGGTTGTTTCCGATGGGAAGAGGGGGCGCTGAAGGGATCCCGCGGGTTTATTTTCATATTATTTACTTATTATCCGAGATATCCTGTATCTATTAAATCCAAGGGCTGTACAGTATATGTAACACATATAAACATCCCAACAAAAAAGGGGGCCCAAAAAGAATTAAAAACAAAAGCTGCACCCAAGCTAAGATCGCAAGCCCTGTTAAAAGTCGGCCCTTTTCAGAGACAGACCGGGATTAGAGGGGAAAGTGCAACTCCTCGGGACCGGTCCGCTAAAAACCCCGGCTGAGAGTAAAAAGGGGTGAATGTATGATTGTGAGCCCAGCCCGAAGCCTTTAATCGGAGAAGAACACCTGAACGGGAAAAGGCCTTGCAGTCCGTTTAAATTACTCCCCTTTGGGGGAATAGCGGGAACACCGGCTCAGTGAGCCTCCCGCTTCACCTACTGTCAAAAAAGCACAATTGAAATGTTTAAACTGCAGGTGATGTTGCTGGCTCATGCAAGATAAAAAAAAAGCGAAGGCAAAAGAAAGCAAGGAAAAGGACATGAGAAACTGGACAGGAATTAAAACAGGAGTTACAACAACAAAAAAACACAGCGGCTGATGCAAGGCAAATGAAAGGCGACAAAGAAATCCAAATGGAGATCACGGGGTTGGGAAAAATTGAAACGCTTCGTAAATTTGGGAGGATCTCGGAGACATTCGACTCAGATTGAAATAGCCAAAATTTGGGGCTAGGCGAAAAAAAGGGGAAAATGTCAGCTCAATCAAAAACTGGGAGACAGACTGGCTGCTGGAAGATGGCAGGGTAAATGGTTGAAGGTCTATGAGAATGAAAGCCCAAACTCAGTGAAATTCGCAGCTGAACTCTTCCAAAATAATGGGGAGGACTTTAAAGCAGAATCTGAGATAGCAGTGGTTTAAAGCTTTTGGATAAAAACCGTTAGATCCAGACCCTTTTATTTTCCTTTAAAAGATTACTTTAAAAGGGTGGCACCCTTAGAGACAAGCAAGATATTAAAAGAGAATAACCTTTAAATCTTCAATGACTTCTCTCCAACATACTAAACGGCAACCTTCTACAACATTAAACGGGGTTACGGCAAGCCAACGTCAAATACAGCCTTTTTAAACCGGCCAAACTAAAAGTTGTTGAAGGTCAATTCTATTTTTCCTGAAGGAAAAAAAAAAGGAAATTTAAAGAAAGCTGATCCGGGACTATTCTGATACATAATAGTGAGTCATTGTTAATGATATAGCAAGGACAAAATCACTGTCTGATCTTTTTTTTATTGTCGGGGTGTTTTTCTTAATGCACTAAGATTGTGAAAACTATATATATTTTAAATGAAATTTTTTTTTTAGACTATATTGGTTAGATATCTCTATCTTTAATCCTAAACGCCGCTGGGGGCTTGTTTTTGTTTGGCGGCTCTGCCCCGGGTATGTCGAGGACTGGGACTGTGAAGTGGGTTCTAGCCTCATTGGGGGAGGCAGAAAGGGAGGGGGGTTTTTAAAGGGGGGAGAAAAAGAGGCAGGCTTATCTATCCCTAATTATCCTCAATTTTTTAAAATTTTTAACTCGAAAATAAGCTGCTTGAACCTTAGGGAAATGGGGAAATTAATGGCTGCATTCCATTAAGACAAAATTACTAAAAACTCAGAATAAATTTCTCCATGATGGGACAGTTTTAATCACAATTTAAAAGAGAAAGAAAGTACTCCCCACTTAACAGGTCTAAATGCAAAATAGTTTTTTTACGGGAGCCCCCATTACTAGGCGGGATCAGTTCGGCTGAAAAAAGACTGGCTAACCATTTAGTTTTAAAAGAAAACTAGAGGTGTGGAATTCCATACATAAAAACCCCCATTAGTAGCATCAGTTTAGTATTGGATCCTGAAGGAGATATGTAATGGTCATGGGAGACTTATCTAACTGTAAAATGATCTTGATAAATGTTTATGCACCTAATTGATGATAAGGAATTTATAAAAATTTATTTGCATCCATTCCCAATCTGAACACTCATAAAGTTATAATGGCTGGGGACTTTTTGTTTAAACCCACTTTTAGATAGGACATCTTCCACAGGGGGAACGGGCATCAAACACCGAAGATAATTACAAAGTTTATAACTGATCAAATTTTATAACCCCAGGGTTTTAACCCAAATTCAAGAACATTTCTTTCTACTCACCAGTACATCTTTCTCCCAAAGGATTGATTACTTTTTTATAGATAATAACTTTTTGCCAAAGGTTAAATCTTAATACAATGCTATTGTTATTTCTGACCATCACCTAGATCTTGGGCTAAAATCACTAACCCCATACACTCCCCCTGAAAATGGCATCTAAACCCTTTCTTTGGGCAGATGAGAATTTTTCAAATTTATATCCAAACAAATAAAATTTTTTCTAGAGAAAAATCATCCTCTGAGACCCTCAGAATACACGGGGAAACATTGGGCCTTTCTTAAGAGGACAGATTATTCTTCTTTCCCACAGAAATAAATTAAGCCAAGAAAGTGGCAGAGATAAAAGCAAATTACTAAAAAAGATGAAGAACACCAGACTACTAAGCGGACTCCATGGGAAAAAGGCGGCCCTGCATTGAACTAAACCCTTGACAACTAAAAGAAATAACCCAATTTATAAACCCAACATCATTACTGAATAGGGAGAGAAAGGTAATAACTTTTAGCCAACAAATTCACAAGCAAAAGGCATACGCAATCTCAGTAATCCGGACGGAGTTAAAATAAACACAAAAATATAATGCACCTTTCAGGACTACTATAAATCCCCATATACTACTGAGTTTAAAAAAAGACAATACACTAATGCATTTTTTTGGATACATTACAAATAAAAAACGGACACTTTTAGTCAGAGGGAAATTGGGAAAACCCCTGGCTTTTCAAAATTATTAGATGCTATAAAGTCCCCAAGGGGAAAGCAGAGGCCCGTGGGTACCCCCCAAATTTTAAAGAAAATTTTCCCCAGCTAGCTCATCCCATTAGCAACATTTTCAGAAGCCAGAGATAACCAATCTCTTCCCAAACCTTTTAAGCACTAATCACCCCTTTTCCAAAACAAAATAAGGACTTATTACAATGTGCATCATACAGACCAATTTCACTTCTGAATAACGACATTAAAATTCCCCTAAAATCATAGCTAGAAGGATGGAAAAGGGCCCCTTGGTTTTTCCGCCAAACTGGTTTAATTAGGGGGGATTATCTTCAAATCTTCAACCCCGTTTAATGTAATATACTACCAACTAAATGCCCCAGAAATATTATTATCATTGGGTGCAGAAAAAGATTACATGATTGAATTTACCTTTTTTCACATTGGGGAAATTTGGGGTTTTGGGACAAACATTTTCATGGATTAAATTACTGTTTTACAACCCAGAACTTCGTTTGATCCCAAAATTTGCTCAGACTACTTTAAACTAGGGCTTGGGACTAGACAAGGTGCCCCCTTTCACCGCTGCTGTTTCAAAATTTCTGTTTTCCATGGCAATAATTTCGAAATATGATCGTAAAAGGGGGTTAGCAGAGAAGGACTGGAACGAAAAATTTTATTTTTTATAGATATATTACTGTATTTGGACCCCCAAAATTTGGCCTGCAGTCTTAACACACTCACAGAATTTCAAAAAAATCTCTGGTCTCAGAATTAATCTAAAAAAAAGTGTACCTTTCAGTGAATTCTCAAGATATAATATTAGATTAGATACCCTACCTTTTTTCATTGAGAACAGTTTAAATACCCGGGGGAAAAATCACAAGTAAACATAAAGCTCTTTATCAGCAAAAGTTAACCCCCATGAAAAAATTAAAAGACTTCATAGATGGTCAACCCTTCATCTCACACCACTGGAAAAAAATTTAAAACTTTAAGAGAATATTCTTCCCAAGCCTTTTTTTTTTAAAACATTCCAATATACATTAATAAATCATTCTTTTAAACAATTGATTCCATAACCCCAATTTATTTGGGAAATTTAAAACATCCCGCATCCAAAAAAGCGACCCTACAAAGGAAAAGGAAAAGGCGGCATGGCCTTCCTAACTTCCCGTTTATTACTGGGAAAAATATACAGACAATGAAACCTGGACACAAACAGAAGAATATATACAGGCTTGGTTTCAATAAAATAAAAACCCGGTACTTCTTTGTATTCCTTTCTTTTCTCCCAAAAAAAAACATTATAATTCACTAATAACCCCTTTGGGCCCCCCTCACTTAGAATCTGGAACCAATGTAGAAAGCATTTTTAAAATGGAGAAGCTTCATCTTCGCCCTCTGCAAGGAACCCCCTCTTTTAACCTTCCCAAACTTGCGTTTTTTAAAGTTTGGGAAAAAATTTGGGAAATTTCTTGCTTTGAGATCTTTTTATAACAAATCTTGATCCTATGAACAATTAAATTCCAAATTTAACATTCCAACTACACATTTCTTTCCCAAATTTTATATTAGGGAATTTTTAAAAGAACCTTTCAGATTTTCCCCATCTTTACCCACATCAATGTGGAAAAAAATTGCTCAATCTCAAGGTTTGACACCATCTCTACAATATATAAAATCTTTTTTAATCCTCCCTTTCAAAGATCCAAAAGGGGCACTGGGGAAAAAATTTTCAATTAATATATCGAAAAAAGGGGGAAAGTAGCAATCGAGTTACTGAGTCCCATATGTCAAACTAAAATTATACAACTCAAAAAATATTCGAGCATCTTTTATAAAAATCCAAAATGTTTCCAGGCTAGCCCCCCTGGGTCTGTTTGGGCCTCCAAATTAACATCATTCTGGACGAAATTTTTAATTCCTTTCAGACATCCTTGGTCTCCAAAACCTCCTAACCCCTTAAAAGGGGTTTGGGTTTTTAGATGGTTTTTTAAAATGGAAAAACAAATTTTCGCTACACTTTTGGGCCAACTTTTTCTGATAAACTGGAAGAACCCAAACTCTCCCCTTTTAAGTCATGGAAACTGATGGTTTACTATTTGAAATTGGAAAAAAACAAATACCGTTGAGGGTCCATACAGACTTTTTTAAAAAAATGACAGGATCTAATCAGTTTTTAAAAAAAAAATTTATAAAAGGGGAATTTATTAATGTAGGCATGTTTACAGGTCTTAAATTTCATGCTGTTTGGTTTTCCCCTCTCAGGGGGGGGGATTGATTTTTTTTAACCAATTTTTTTTTGTAAAAACTTGATTGGGGTTTGTATGGAATGCAAAAAATTAAAAAAGGGGGAAAAAAAACCCAAAAAAGTTTTTTTGACAAATCCCCCTTGATGAAAAATTTTGGGGGAAACTTCTGTAAAACGAACAGACGGAATGGAAAACCACGGGGGGGGTGCTTTTTCTTTTGTATTTAAATGCACCTGAACACTCCAGCTGAAAAGGAATCTGGGGCCCCCAAAATGTAAAAGAGACTTTGTTTTAAAGTATTTTTAATAATAATTAATAAGTTTTAAAAATTACAAAAAAGTAAAAATGTTTATTATCGGGGGGATGAGCTGGCCCTAAATAGATTATTAGGGGTTTGGGCCCCTACTTTGAGCCCCTCTTGGGTTTGGGCACACACAGAAAAGCCCCAAATGTAATGTGTGATTAAATTTTTTCTCTTTTTTTGGGATTGGGACACTTTTTTTTCCTTTTCCCAGTAGTTTTATTTTGCAGGCACACTGATGAAAAAATTTTGGCCACATGGTAGTGGTGTCGGGGGGAAAACCTTTTCCTTTTGCAAAAAAGGGCGGGCACTCATTGAAAACATGGAGAATAAAAATTTAACAGATTCAAATTTTTAAACCCAGCAAAATGGAGCTATAAAACTTGAATGTCATTGTTTTCCGACAATGAAAACTAATAATATTGAAATAAAATGAATAACACATTAAATCAAAAAAGGGAATACAAAATCAGGGGGGGTATGACTTGCTCAGGGTCACACAGGGCCCATATTAAAATTCAGTTTTAGTGCTTTTTCACTGAGGGCGGGCACAGAGAGTTTGGAAAGGGTTTTTTTAAAATTTTCAAAAAAAAATTTTACAAATTCTAATTGGGTACATATTAAAACAAAAAACAAAAAGTAGTTGGAAACTGATTAACATTGTGGATTATAGGAATCCAAATGCCCCACCCCCTGAATGAAAAAAAGATGACCAAAAGGTGACAAAAAAAAAGGGGTTTTATTCCCAAAGTAGTACTAGGGTGTTGTCCCCAACAAGCCTTTAAATAAATGTAGTGAGAAGCCCAAGAAAATGCCCCTTTTTTAATTTTAAACCCAAAAGATTAAATATAAAAGTTTAGGGGCAACTCAGACCATCCTGCCTGAAAAAGGGGGCCTGAGTTGCCTCAAAAATTTGTTTTTTTTAAAACCCTTTTTTACTTATCCAAAAAAAGGCCCCCCAAAAAAAAAGGTAAACTTTCAAAACAGTCCCCGTAAACACCAAGTGGCTTAAAATAACAAACACCCAACCCCTTTTGGCCATTGTAGTTCCCTTTCTAGCCCCATTTCCATGCCTAGCCACTTTTTTCCCTACCAACCCCCAAGACCCCCATTTTTTTGTGACTGGGGGGCCTTTGGCCCAAGTCGGGAAGACCCATCTGGGTGACCCCCTCATTTGTTTGGGGGTTATTTGGCCAGTGCTCGGGATTTCCCAGGGGGTCCCCCCTTTGGGGAGCCCCCCCTAGTGGTTTTTAGGTTTTCCCCAAGATTTCCCCCAGCCCAGAGGGAAATTGGGGGGACACTAGCATTGCCTTGACTGTTTGCCAACAGGTTCCCCACCACAGCAGGGGACATCTAAAGCTCTGCCGGGAGGGACCATTGGTTCTTGGTCATCTTTTGAGTAAGGCCATTCTTGCACAGTAACTCATTTTTAAGCCCAAAGCCAACTCTAGCAAGAGCCCCTTCCTGTATACCCCCGGGGGAACTTGCACTATAAATAGGAAAGCAAAAAAGCAAATATTTACCGAAAAACCCAGATGAAAGGGAATCTGTGCGAAATTCCAACTTCCAGTTTTTTCCGCTACATAAACCCCGGTCAGCGTGAAAATAACGCCGTGCACACGTTATTAACGCCCCAAATCCCCCCCAGAATTATACCTATTTGAATATGCAAATTAATATAAAAAGCCCTTAAAAACGCGGGTTTTGTGAAAAGACAAGGGGGAAAAAAACCCCGGTTAAACAAAAAACCAGCGAATCCAAAAAGGGAAAGGAAAAAAATACTATTTGTTCCAAAAAAGCCGTGGTATAACCAACAAAGGGAAATTGAATTAAAATGACATAGCTGTTGGGGGAAAATTGAAAACTCAAATTCACTGCAAGTGCGGGAAATAAAAAAAAAGTCACTTTATCAAAGGGGAAAAACTGGCGAGGTAAGCCCCTCTCTGAGGGCATATGAAAGTTATTAGGGGACAGAGAAAAGCCACATGGTGGGGGGGAAAAAACATGAAATGTCCCCTTCCCCCTCTCGACATTTCCAATTTTTTTTGTAGTTTATTTTGTCATTAAAGCAGAACATCACAAAATTTTATCTTAAAATTGTTTAATTAACCAGTTTCTAAAATCCCTCATAATTAAAGGGAGGGACATTAAATGCTTTATTTTGTATTTAATCTTCTTTGTGCTCTATTTTGTGAATCACTACTAGTTTCTTTAACCGGGTCTTTCCCCCCAACTGGACACAGAATCCATTTTCCCTTTTTGATATTACATTTTCTGAATAACTAAAATAATTTAGATGTATACGTGATGTCATTTTCATGATGATAGGAGTTAAAGCCCGTTAAACAATTTCCCCTTTGGGAAATAATTTATTGAAAACAGTACCCCAGGGGCGGCCCCCTTGTGGGGTCACTGGGCAGAGGAAGAATGGTGGCTGGCCCTTTGCCCCGGGGCCCAAAGTCAAAAAAATATCTTATGCCCGGGGGATGGCCACATATGTTGCAGACACCAGCCCCTGGGTTTTTGAAACAAGCATTTAACTTTTTCCCAAATTTTGTAAATGCTTTTTAGCTGTGTTGTTACTTTTCTTTTTGTTTTATATTCAATATATATTCGAGCAACCCTGCAGTCAGTCTTTTTTTTTCCCAAGTAACCCATGCCATACAATCAGCTCTGTAATAGAAGTTAAGCCCATGTTAAACCCGGGTTTTCCCAAAAAATTTAAAAAACATTGAAATATCTTTAGTACATGTTTAATTTTTATATCCCCTTTACGGCCTCCCAGTGAAGGGAAAATAGATTATTTAAATGAAGTTAAAGTTTTATCTGTATAATTTAACAAACATATTTTGGGTGATTTCAATTTAAAAAAGATATCGTCATCATATGTAAATTTCGCTTTATAAAGTGGCTCAGGGTTTTGCGATATTATAACCATAGTGCAAGTTTACAGTGGGGGGGATTGTACCCTTTTAAGTACAAACAGTTCTACAAAGGGGCACTTGATTGGCTTTTCATTTAAAGTTCTTTTGGGGCTAAAAATGTTTTGAACCGCGAGGTCCGGGGGCAAGGGAAAAGGGTTTGAAACGTTTTTGGTGGCGAGGGCAGCGGTTTCCCTTTAAAACTGTATACCGAAATTTCTTTTATCAGCTGCTGCTGTGATTCACACTCAGATACGGGGATATAAATAATTCCCAAAATGGTGCAGTGGGAAATATGGGGGAAAAAAATGATCCTTTTGGAATTCCAACGGGGGAGCTGAAAAAGAAGAAGAAGTGAGAGTAACAACGCTAAAGCAGTTATGGTATTTGGGAAAACTATGGTTTTTCCCCGGACCATTATATTTTTACGAAATTAATTACAATCAGATGCATTACACTTTTAAAAAACAATAAAGCGGTTAGTTTCTGTGTATTTATAAAGCCGCCCTGAAAATAATGAGTAATCACACAAGAACAGTAGGGACTGTTTTTTCCGGGTGCCGCCAGGTTTTCAAAACCCCCGGGGGGAACTTCGCTTTACAAGGCATTTAGGGGCCGGGAAAAATGTGGCTTTTGCCAAGTGTAGGTTTTATACATTGGGGATTTGAACGTGGAAAAGTTCTTAAAACCAAAATTTCTGTCTTTTAAGCCTTTTTACATGGGCCCCCCGGTGATTTTTAGTTTTCCATTTCAGAATCATTGTGGATGCTGTGCTGCTTTTACCCATCCTCTGACCTATGCCTCACCATAATTTTAAATTTTGGAGGGGTCTTTCACC
>NW_024383996.1:0-14744 GCF_016835505.1 Polypterus senegalus
GGCAGGCAAAGGGCTGCGGGGGCCCAGGCGGAAAGGGTGGGCCGGGGGGGGCCGATGATGTGGCGCGATCCAGCGGAGAGACAACCCCCCGTTTTCCCCCAACAATGCGAGGCCTGTTTGTCCCCCGGGGCCGGGGCCCAACCTCGGCCATCTCCCGTAACTTGTCTCGGGCGGCCGAGTGATTTTCTGCGCAAGCTGGCTCCATGCCTTTGCCTCAACGCTTGTCTCCTGACTTCTGATGGCAATGATATCATAACTGACCCCTCGGTCCCCGCCCCTCGGGCCCCCCGTCGGCTGCTTTCCCCCAAATGAGATCTGCTCCCCATATAGTACAGGGCGCCCACTAAAAACCCCTTTATTGTCCCCGGGTGCGCTTGGGCCCGTTCCCAGACCGGTCTCATCCCCCAGCAGAAAACTTTTGTTCTTTTTGGGGAGCCCTAAAACAACATTGGGAAATTTTGTTTGGGGTCTTGGGGTTGGGAAGAGCAGTGGGCATAATGGATGGGACAAACTCGGCGAGCTGCCCTGCAAGCTTTTTTTTTTCCCCCTGAGGACCGGTCTGGAAAAAACCCTGCACCCCCAGCTCGGCCCTTTCCCCGGGGCCTCAAAAGGGGCCCAGCGGGCGAAAGGCTGGCACAGCAAAAGCAGGCTGGCCCCTGTCGGGTGGCAAACGTCTCACCTGGTGGCTGTGGGTTGGCGGGGGATCTGAAGGAAGGGCCCTTTTTTGGATGGCCCCTCTAAGGGGTTATATAGTCCCTTACTTGGGCAGGGCCCTTTAAAAACTTTGATTTAAGAAGAGGGGGGGCCTAGTCCTGTTTGATTTTTGGGAAAAGCCCTCCCCATCCATCTTTTTTTAAATTTAGCCTTTCAATCTGGCACTCCCTCTAAAAAGCTCTCATTGGTAAATTTTTTGGGGTCACTGGAGACCCTCACCATAATCCATCAATAAATAATCTTCCCTGATTTTCAAAGCGGGAAATCCAATTTAAAACAGTTGGTATCTCTTGCCCTTTTGCAGCCCTTTCCCTCAGTTTTCGTGTCTTTTCCTTCCAGTTTTCCCTTTCCCCCTTCGACTGGCTAGGGGTGCCCTGCTCACCCCCCCCCCTATTCTTCCATCTGGGAGGCGCCTCAGCGTCCCTCCTCCACCTTCCTCCCCCCTCGTTTTCACACCCCCCAAAACAGAAATCCTCCCCAAAACCCAAAACGCCAATCAGATTGTTTGGGAGCGGGGACACCCCACCACACACACACACCCCTGACCTTAAAATTTTTTATTGAGGGAGCCCCCTTATATTAACAGTTCGGGGAAAAACACAGACAGGCCTCACCAAGTGTTCTCCTCTGGTGTTGGAAAAACCTCGGGGCAACAATATTAACGTTATTTTATATAAAACGCCTTTTATTTTGGTTTGTCACCATCAATGATTTAAAGAATAGGAAAGGCCTCGCCCGTCACTTGGTCGATCACTGGAAACTGCAGTCTATCAAACTTTATTTTTGCGCCTTTCCTCTGACACTCCCAAATTTTAAAATACACAAAGGGAATCAGCTGTTAATTAATTTTTATCTGGTCAGAGAATCTCAAACCAATCAATCAATCAATCTCAATCAATCTCAGTCAATTTTTTTTTTATAGGGCCCCTTTGTTCTACACTAACCCCGGGTTTCAGAGGGCCCCGCTTTGATTAATCATTCTTAAGGGTAATACAAAAAAAGGGGGGAGACCAAAAAGGAGTCCCATTTAAATAATCTCTGATTCTCTTTAAAGGATCAAATCTCAACATCTCCCTGGGAAAAACAAAAAAAAAGGGGTTCAGGGTTTTACTTTTTGTCACACACCAGTTGGTTTCCCCCGTGAAACACTAATTTTTGTGTTTTATTGTATGTATTTATCATTAAATTTTTTTTTAGGAAAGGGCGGACCACACCCCCCTCCCCCCCTTTTTTTCAGGTCCCTCTCCCCCCATTTTGTTTTTTTCACCCAAAAAAAATTTGAGTGTGACACTCATTCTAGTGTAGAATGAAATAAAAAAAGGGCCCCAAATTCAGTTAAAGGGGGTCTGATTAAAAATGAATTTGGGGCCCCCTAAGCTTTAAAGTTCCTTTCTTTTTATCTTTTTTGTCGGGACATTCACTAACTATTCTGTCACTTTTCTCCAGACAGGTTTCCCTTCTTTTTTCCCCCGGACGGATTTTAGGAGGGCGGGGGTGATTTTGCCCCTCTGCCCCAAACACAGAATGTCAGCATTGGTCATTTAAGGGTTCATGGAGGAACAGAGAGGGAATTTTCATTCCAGCCCCTTTTTTTATTAAAGATTTTTACAAAACCCAAAAATCGTTCCTCGTGTAATATGCTTTAAAAAAGAGCAACCCGTCCATCCCCCCTTTTTGAAAACCACCCATCCTCGGGGTCAGGGGTCTGGCTTAGGTTTTGCTGGGGCTAAAAGGTTCAAATGCTGGGGACAAAAGGAATGGCTCTGTTGGGCCTTAACCTGAAATTCCCCGGGGGGACTGTAAAAAGGAGACCGGGACCAAACCCCAAAACTCTCTGGGTGAAATTGGTTTAAAAATGAAATTCTAATATAAAAACTGCATATGGCGATTGAAGGTTAAAAACAAAATAAAATGGGGAATCCGGGAAAACACTAGTGGGGGGGGGGGGGGCACTGGGGCTATGGGTCTGTGCTGGTATCGGAGGGCACCAGTTTAAATTTTAAAAAGCCGTAAAGGGGCCCACCCTTCGGGCTCTTGAAAAGTCCCTTTAAACCCGAAATTACTCCCGGGGGGCTGAACAATGGCTCCCCGCACTCATTGAATGGACAAGAAATTAATAAAATATATAAAATCAAAAATAATAAGAAAAAAAAAAACAGGGCAAGGCAGAACCCCGTGGGGGCATAAAAATCAAAGCCTTCATTGTGTCTTCCTCCAGGATGCAAATAGGTAGATTGAAAACCCCTTAAAAGATAAAAGGCAATGGGGAAAAATACAGTGTATAATTATTGGAGCTTTTTAAGCACTAAATAATGAATGGATATTTATATAAAAACACTAAATAAAAATTTGGAATATAGGAAAGGGGTAACGTATAGGAAAAGATAAGAAAAACAACTGAACCCCAGGGCTGAATAAAGCTGAATAAATAAATAATAAATAAGTAAATAAATAGATAGATAATAGATAGATAGATAGATGAAGAAGATAGATAGATGATGATAGATGTGATGATGATATAAAAGGCACTATATGATAAATGAAGATAGATAGATAGATAGATAGATGATAGATAGATAGATGAAAAATAGATAGATAATAATAAAAAAAAATATGAAGGCATTTTATATAATAGATGAATAGATAGATAGATAGATAGATAGATGGAGTAATATGAAGGCACTTTTGAAATTAGATAGATAGATAGATAGATAGATAGATAATGATAGATAGATAGATAAAATAGATAACAAAAATATAAAGGCACTATAAATAGATAGATGAATAGATAGATGATGGAAGAAGAAGAAAGAAAATAGATGATAGATAATATGAAGGCACTACATAATAGATGATAGATAGATAGATGATGAAATAGATAGAAAAAGATAAGATAGATGATGAAAAAAAAATTATAAAGGCACTAAAATTTTAATGGATAGATAGATATGAAGGCACTATATAATAGATAGATAGTAGTTTGAAAGGCACTATAAATAGATAGATAGATAGATGAAATAGATAGATGAATGGAAATAGAAAAAGATAGCCCGCCACTTTTTTAGGTACTCCTTGCTAGTCCCTGGTTGGCCCCCCTTTTTTCCCAGAATATAATTCTACATGGCTTTTTAAAAAGGGCTATAAACGTTCCTCCTCATGGTTTTGGCCGTTGACATGGTGCCATCCGCCCCGTTTCTCAGATTTGCCAGCTGCACACCGTGATTGGGTCTCCTGCTCCCCCACATCAAAATTTCCCCCCTGGTTGGGGCTGTTGACTGGAAAGGATTTTGAAATTTTAACTCCCCTTTAGGTTCAAGACCCCAGTTTGAGAATGTGACCTTTTGACATGGCATGTTTTCTGCTGGAAGGAGCCATCAGAAGATGGCGGGCATAAAGGATGGACATGGTCGGGGACAATACTCAGTTGGCTGTGGCATTTAAAAAATTGGTCCAAAGGGTCTTTTAAAAAAATACTAATATAAAAAGGGAAGGGGCCCTTTTAAAAGGTGGCCCCTTTTTTGTCTTTGACCCCACTCTAAAACCCGCTAAAATTGGCCCCCCAACCTTTTTTCCCAATTTTGTGGTGTTTTTTCAGGCCCCGCTCTGCCCCTTTATTTATAGAGTTGGGCCTTTTTTTTTTTTTTAAAAGGGTTTTTTTCCCTTTTCCTTTCTATCAGCTCAGACCAGTCCCTTCTCCTCCCGCCGCCCCTTCGCGGGCAAGAAAAAGGGGAAAAAAGTTTAAATGAAAGGGGGGGGGGGCCCCCCTTTTTATTTTAAAATTTTTTTTTTTAAGGGATTTTTTAAAAAAAAAAAGGGGGATTAAAAGGGAAATTTTTTTTAAGGGAAAAAAGGGGGGGCCCACCCTTATTTTTTAAAAAAAGGGGGATTTTTAAAATAGAAAAGAAAATTAAAGAATAAGGGATTTAAAAGGGATTTAAAGGGAAAAATTTAAAAAAAAAAAAAAAAAAAAAAAAAAAATTTTTTTTTTTTTTTTTTTTTTTTTTTTTTTTTTTTTTTTTTTTTTGAACCCAGATGTTAGTTTTGTTTTTTTATCACTGCCACGATTCTCCTCCTGGGCTTTTGGTTTTTTCCCCAACCCCCCATAATTTTCCTTTTTTGGATTCTTTGAACCCCAAATGGTTGGTGGAAAAATCCCATAGGCCAGTTTTGCAATCCAGATCCCGTTGGGACTCGCCACACATTAAGAAATTCCCTCCTTTCTTCCCCTTGAAATTAGCATTGTTTGAAACACCCATGCCAAAAATGTGCCCTGTGATTGGTTTTGTTTTGGGAGGCTTTAAGATAGCGAAAGGTGAACCTAAAAACATGGTGCATAAGTCCCAGTGTAAAAGGGGACATTTTACATGAAAACAAAACTCCGAAACCCTGCCTTGGCATCCCCCCCCCCTTTTGAAAACCTATACAACAACGCTTTGGGTGACAACTTCTTTTTTTTTGGCTGAAAGTCCTCTTTTTGCACAAGGGGAGTGCCATTTCTTTTGGCTGATGTCCCCCCCCCTTTCCCCAGGGTCCGGTGTAAAAAACGGGGTCTCAACCTCATTTGGGGGTTTAAAAATTTGGCTTTTTTTTTGGATTTTCAAAGGACCTCAATTTGGGCTTGGTCGGGGCACTATTTTTTTTTTTTAATTTTTAACCTGAATTTTTAAAATTTTAAGAGGCCTTTTTTACTTTTTTTCTTCCCATTTGGATTTTTGTGTAATTTTAAAGCCATCCAAAAACCGTTTTTCTTTTGGGTGGGGGAAATTCTGGGGTGACCCTAAACCTGCTCGGGTTGCTGTAAAACGGGGAACCCCAACGGGTTTGGTTGGCTAAAAAAATTTTGTGACCATTTTAGTAAAAGGGATTGGGAAAAAACACAAACACATTACTCGGGGTACTCCCTTTACAGATGGGGTTGCAAATTAAAATTTGGGGTGATGGCTAATTCCTAAAAGTCGACCCCCAAAGAGTTTTCTTGGTTTATTTTTTTTTCTTTTTAAAAAAGGTTCCATCTTCTTTTTCCCGGTGTACTCCATCCTCCACTCCATTCATATAAAATTTCTATTATTCAATAAATCATTTGGCCTCAATTTACCATTTAATATTTTAACCTGTTCAATATATAAAAGGCTTGTTCTTTAACCTTCCATTACCCCAAATTTGTTCCCCAGCTGGGGCTCACTGAGGATGGTAGTCGGGGGCCTCCTTTAGGCCGAAAATGGAGCCCACATTTCCCCTACCTCCTGTTTTTTTCCCCTTTTTTAAATGAAGGGATTAGACAAGGCCCCCTTTAAAAGGCCCCTTTGGGAAATAAACCTCGGGGTTGAAAGATGGGTTGGTGAAAAAATTAAAAATAAAAAAAGTTAAGCGCCTGCCCTGGTTTTCCCATTTTCCCCAAAAGGGGGAGGAAAACTCTTAAAACTGGGGTCACTTCCTCCTAATAAAATTTACTTTTTTTCTCTTAAAATAATGTGCAAAAAAACCTTAATTAGTCCCAGAGTCCAAACTCTTTTTTAACCCAAAAAAACCCCCCTATTTGTAATTTAGCTTAGAAAAAAAAGGAGGGAAAGTCGGGTTTGTTTTCACGAAAGGGGCCCACTCCGGGCTCCTTGGGGCAATGGGGGAAAATTGGTGTGCCCCCCTCCCTCACCCGGGGCCCAACGCTTGTTAGCCCAGCGTGCATTAAAAGGCCGGTCCTGGTGCCCCCCTGGAACCGAAAAGGGCAAGCCCCTAGCCCGGGGCCTCCCCCCCGGGGGGAAAAGTTGCCGTGGGGGTTCCTGGGGGGGCCCCCATGTGACTTTTGTCAACGGGGGAACTTTTTTTAAAACAAAAAAAGGGGTTTTTGACTATGGCAAAAAAGGGAAAAAACAGGTTCACCCCCCGAAACGGCAGGGGCCCTGCACCAAAAAAAGGTTTGTTTCAGAAGCCCAAAGCTTGTTGCGGGTTTTTAAAAAAGCCCCCTTTTTTTCAATTAAAATTTTGATAAGTGCCTTAATTTCTTAAATGGGACCTTTTCATCTATTTTCTGTTTTTAAATTTTACTACACTAAAGGATCTATTTTTTATTATCATCAAAAAGTGCCACACTTACCCCCAATCTACTACATTATTTCATTTTATTATTTTAATCCCCTTTATATCTATCATCATTATTAAAATCTTCTTTTCTATTATTTTTATTATCTATTATCTTTAAAAAGCGCCTTTCATCTATCTATCTTCTATTTTTATTTTTTTTCCCTATCTTTTTATCTTTTATCTATTATTAATTTCTATCTATCTATCATCTTCTATTTTTTATATAGGCCTTTTTACATCTATCTATCTATCTATCTATCTTCTATCTTCATCTATCTATTACACATATTCTTTCTATCTATCTATCTATCTATCTATCAAACATCTATCTTTAAAACCATCTATCTATCTATCTTTTTATGGGCCTTTCATATCTATCTTCTATCTATCTATCTATCTATCTATCTATATGTTTTTCAATCTATCTATCATCTATCTTCTATCTATCTATCTATCTATCTATCTATCTATCTATTAAATATCCTTTTACATCTATCTTCTTCTTCTTCTTCTTTCTATCCATCTATCTATTATCTACTTCCTTTCACATCTAACTTTAGATATTTGGGCCAATTAAATGTAAAGTTCGAAAACAAAATTTTCTTTTTGATTTCCTCGACATAAATGCTGTGATGGGGGTTTTTCCCCCAGAAGACTCCTCGGGTTTTGGAAACCAGTCTTTATTTTTCCCATATGGCTGCCTTCTTTTAAAAAACCAGCCGAGTTTCGAAATCCCCGTGGCTGTCTTCTAGTGGTCAAGCAGAAGATTCCCTCACTTTTGGGTTCCCCCTAAAATGCATTGAATTAGTTAAAAAGGTTCTGGGAGGCTTCCTGATAATGGGTTTGGGCGGGGTGGTGACATGGTCAACCTAAATTTCTGATGACCATCGTTTTGGACACCGAAGAACTTTCAGCTCAGCGAAGGATCCATTCTGGTAAAACCCCAGGAACTGATGGCTTACCCCCGGTCATTATTGGCCATGGACGTCTTTGAAGATGTACCGAAGGTCTGCAATCATGTAAACCCCGTAAGCCGTTAGGGGGAAGTGTCGGTGCTGGTCCCCCGTGTCGGAAAGGCGCTCAACAGTATGTCTGTCTCGGGGGACCTCATTTGACAAAAAGGTAAGTGAGTTGGGTTGATGTGAGCAAATTTATATTATGCAAAAAACGACTGGAAAAAACAAAGTGGGATGGTGTAACATGGGGGATCATTTTCGGAAAGGATAGACAAAAAGAAAAAGGGGTTGCTGTTTTGAAACGGATTTAAATGTAACCTTCAGTTGGATGTAGCCCCATCTTAGTAAAGGACATGTGGCCGCCTGGAAATTTGGGGAAAAAGGTCTTTTTTAGGGGTTTTATGACCACCCAACAGAAAAGAAATTTTCCCAAAACCATTTTTTTTATTAATATAAAAACCAAGTTAACAGGGGATATTAAAATAAGGGGTGGACTTTAATTTCAAATATTAACGGGGATAACATTACAGATGGAGGACCAAACAGGAGTTTTAAAAAGTAGGCGACTTTTTTTTAAACCCCAAATGTTAAAGCACCAACAGGGTAAAACCTTTGGATTTAGTATTCTTAATAATCAGGATGAATTTGGGGGGGTGTGGGTGATTGGCCCACTAGGGTCACGTGACCGGGAGTACAATTCTATATTTTGAAAAATACGATCAAAGACTAAAATTATTAAGTTGAACTTTAGGGGGGCAAATTTTTTGACAGATCAAAAAATCTAAGTAGGATAGACTGGGATAAGCTTTTAAATGTGGAGACAGTCGAGGGCAGTGGAACGGGTTTTAAAATTTTTAAATAATCAGGACAGATTTTACCTAAATTTGGAAGTAAAAAACAAAAAAAAACTTCGTGGATTAATAAAGTTTAAAAAGAAGTTAAAAGGAAAAACTGCTGTATAAGGCATATAAGCTAATATAAAAGAAAGAAAACATTGAAACAGGGGAAAACCCATGAAGGATTCAGAGGGCTAAAGACGTTGGAGAAAAGAGCAGATAAGGTAAAAAAGACCCCAAGAGATTTTTTCAGTATTTTATAAAAAAGAACAGTCAATGAGGGGGTCAAGTTCATCAGGAATGAAAGGGGGAATTAAAATACAGACTAAAAGCAGATGCCCTAAACACATTTTCTGGGGTGTTTAAGTACAAGTGGATAACCTCAACAGTAACAGGGACTAAAAAGGGGGGCTGGGGGGATTTAAAATTTTAGAGGAAAGTCCCCCAGATTAAAAAGATGAAATCAAACAAATCACAGGCCCCAGAAATATTTATCCTCGTGTTCTTAAGGAGGCTAGTGAGTGAATAAACCCCTGATACATATTTTGGAAATCACTTTCCGGAGATTCAAGGACTGAAATGGGAAATATCACCCATTATATAAAAGGGGGACAGGGCAGATCAACAACTATAGATAACAACATGAAACATCCAGGAAAATTAATGGAAGGTTTTTAAGGATAAAATTGGCAACACATGGCAAGGACAGGACAGTCCCTGGGGTAAGGGGGGGGTGTTTTACTAACATGTTGGAATTCATGAGAGCAACAAAAGGGTCGATCAAAGTGGGCTTATGATTTTTTATCTGGACTTTAAAAACATTTGATAAGGTGCCACATGAGGGGGATGGGCATCAAATTAAAAAAAGTGGGGGTTCAGGGTGATGCTTTTTGATGGGTAAACCAGACACGGAAGCAGAGGGTGATGGTTTAGGAACTCTTTAGAACTGGCCCATGTTAAGGGGGTTTCCCCAGGGGGGGTGAGGGGGCTGCTATTTTTTAAATATATAAATGATTTAATGGAAAATAATAACAAGCTGGTTAAGTTTAGTGATACCCAAAATAGGTGGATTGGATAATTTGGAATCCATTATATCATTAAAAAGGCTTGGATAGCAGACAGGCAAAGTTTTTGGCATTTGAAATTTAATGTGTAAATGTAAAGTTCCCTAGAAAAAAGAAAAAATTGGGGTTTAATACACCATGGGGGGCGAAAAATCAAAAAACACCCTGAGGAAAAATTTGGGTCTGGGGGTTTTAAGCTATAACTTCCAACGTGTTAGAAGCCTTAAGAGGCTAACAGAATGTAGGTTATATGCGCCTTGATTGTGAACAAGTCAAGGAGGTTTGCTCAACCTTTATAACACTGGTGAGGCCTCATCTTGATACTTTTGCAGTTTGGTCTCAGGCTACAAAGGACATAGCAGCACTAGAAAAAGGGCCCGAGAAAAGGGGTAGCTTATTGGGCACAGGGTTTAATTATAGGAAAAATTAAAGAGCTGGGGCCCTTTTCAGTTTAAAACAAAAAAAAGATTAAGGTGACCTGATTGAGTGTTTTAAAAATTTTGAAGAATTTGTACAGTGGATGAGACTTGTTTTTTAAAATAGTTCATCAAGAACAGGGGACACAGTTGGAAACTTGTGAAGGGAAATTTGCACAAACTTTGGAAGTTTTTTTTTACACAAAAAAGCGTAGACACTTGGAATAAATTACCAAGTAGTGTGGTAGACAGTAAGCGTTAGGGACTTTCAAAACTGACTTGATGTTTTTTTGGAAACAAGTGGATAGGGCTGGGGGGCTTTTTTGGGCTGAATGGCCTGTTCTCGTCTAGATTGTTTAATTCTAAATTTTAAATAAGACATCAAGAGGGGGCGGTGGCGGGGGTAGCGCTGCTGCCAGATTAGGGGACCGGGGTTGCTTCCGGGTCCTTCCTCGTGGGTTGCATTTTCCCGTGTCTCGTGGGGTTTCCTCCCGGGGCCCCGGTTTCCCCCCCACAGTCCAAAGACATGCTGGTTGGTGGGTTGGGACTAAATTGGCCCCATTGGCTTGGTGTGTGGGGTGTTTTTTTGTGTCCTCCGGTGGGTTGGCACCCTGCCCCGATTGGGTTTCCCGCCTTTGCCCTGTGTTGGCTGGGTTGGCTCAGCGAGGGCCCTGTATTTGGATTCAGGGGTTAAAAAAGGATGGATGGATGGACATCAAGACCACTCAAATGATGAAACTCTCTTGTTTGGGGCAGGAGGGTTTTTGGTTGGACAACAAATATCTCGCTGTTTCAGACCTTTTTTGGGTTTTGGTCACAATGTTTATGTTCGTGTTTTGGTGTGTCAAAAAGGCCTTTCACACTGAACAGGGGGCTCTGATCAGGGGGGGCCTCCTCAGCCCGAACTGTTGGATGCCTCAAATCTACTAAGACTTTCTTTTGAAACCCCAGGGGGAACCTCAGGTCTTATCAATTTGAAATCCCAAATTTTTAAAAACCATGCAGGTGATGCATTACTTTTTTTAAACCAGTGTGGGTGCTGTAACTGTACAGGGTGTGACAAATAAGTCCCCCGGACGTGCTCACAAACATCTCAGCTGGAAACCGAATCTTCAGGCAGAGGGCGGGCCTTGGCATCAAAGGATATGCCTTTGCGTCTCAGTCAACTAAATTCAACTGGGGGGAAAAATAAAACCCTTGGCCTCCCGGGTGGGTTTGAGGCGTGACTTTGGGGGCGCCTGAATCTGGACAAAACCCTCCTCCAGGCCCAAAATCATCAGTTTGGGGTGTTTGTGGGTTTTTTTGCATTTTTTTTCACCCTTCGATGATTCGATCAGGACTCGCGCCACTCCATCAAACCCCATCCCGTTCCTTCTGCCCGGCTATTCTCTGGTAGATCCCATGTTTTTCAGATCCTTGGCATGTGGGGAAAGTCTCTTTCGGTTCAATGTCCCCGCAGACAGATGGCCTCACGTTCTCCCACTTTGAAAAGGATGACTTGATGACCCCGGCCCCGGACCCCCCGCGCCCATTATCAGCCCCAATCTTCAGCTGGTTTGGGTTCTTCTCAGCTCCTACGCTCCATCATCTGTCCAGAAGGCCTGCTCTTTGCCTAGATGTCCCAAAGGCTCACTGTGGGTTTTTGCTCTTTTTTTGGGTACCTGCTAGGCTGCTGATTGCTGTGTAGACTCTGCCTTAAAAAGAAGGAATAAGGACTTGATTAATTACCTTTCTGTTTCTCCTTCATCTCACATGGCCTTTGATGCCCACCTGCCAACTTTTTTCCCGCCATCTCTGATGGTGGGCCTGGTTCATCAGGTAGGAGTCCTTTCATCATTCTGGCCTCTGACTCAGTGGGCAAAGAGGGAGGGGGTTTTATCCTAGGGCTCCATTTTTTAATATCATCGTATTGTATGAGGTTCGTGTTCTGTTGTTGTGTTTTTTTTGACACCCCCCTGCCCCCCCACCCACCTGGAAGGGTTTTCTCTAAACTCCCCTTTTTTTAAATTTTCTTCCTTCTTCTTCTTCTTCTTCTTATTGTCTTGGGGTTTTTTTTTCTTCTTTTCTTGTCAAAATAAACCTGGGGGGGGGGGAGGGGGGTTTTCAAAATCCCCGGTTTTTGGGGCAAAACAAAAATACGTTCTTTAATTGTATTTTGGATAGAGGGCTTCTTCCCCGCCTCCCTCAGGGCCTTGTGACAACTCTTTCTGATTTAATGCTACTTTGACACAAAAGTGACCTGAAGCCCCCCAATGAACTTTGGGGTTCTTGGGACTTCTTTAATGCGGGCCCCTTCTTGGGCCGATTGAGTTGAATAACTCTCGCCAGTTGGAGATGATTTTCCATCTAGTGGACAATTGGTTGGGGGAAATCCCCTTTCCAGACTCCCGGCCATCCACATCCTTCTTTGGGGGGTCTTGGGGGGTCTTTAGATGCAGGTGTGATGATACCCCACACAACAACAAAAGAGAACAGCCCCGGCCGCAACTGCAGTTGAAATAAAAATCAGGTCCACCTGTAAAACTCCCTAAGGGGTTTTTATCTGGACCCCTGATTCTAATTTTATAGATTTCAAATGCTGCCCTTAAAATGGGCTTTTTTCCATGACAAATCAATTTCTGTTCATTTAGATGATGAATGGAAAAAATTTTTTTTGAGGGTCTCCCTTGTTAAGTAGAGATGATGGGGAAAGAAATGGGGGTGTTTCTTTCCCCTCAGGGTTGTCCTGGTTAGTGAGGACACGAAGAAGGGTGGGTGGGCCCTTCCCCCCAACTGAGCTGAAGTGTAAAAAGGGGGAGTGGAGTGGGCCCCCGCTTCTTCTGGAAGGCCCCGTCACGTTGGGGCTCAGGGCTTTGGGTCAAGGAAAAATACAGGTGAAGCTAATGAGGACCGGGATCTGGTGACCGGGGGGGGAAAAACATGAGGGGCATAGCTAGGGTGACCATGTGGGGACAAAAATGAAGGGACACAGCTGAGGTGACCTGGGGGTGGGGACAAAAATGAAAGGGGACAGCTGGAGTGACCATGGGGACAAGA
Source organism: Polypterus senegalus (assembly GCF_016835505.1). NCBI lineage: Eukaryota > Metazoa > Chordata > Cladistia > Polypteriformes > Polypteridae > Polypterus > Polypterus senegalus. The sequence continues at coordinate 13,101 of NW_024383996.1, forward strand.
AAGAAAGGGAAAAGTAGGAGTGACCATGTGGGGACAAAAATGAAGGAAAACAGCGGGAGTGACCATGGGGACAAAATGAAGGGGCGATGGTTTGGCCCCGAAAAAACACATGGTGGCCAGTGGGGGACAATGGGGACAAGAATGAAGGGACACACAGGGACCACAGTGAGGCCAAAAAAGGACACCCATGAAGGGAAATTTGTTTTCAGTAATTGGGGGACCCCAGCTGGGACAGTTAGAACAGCTGTGATTGGGCCCAAAAATTTTCCATGAAGGGACAAAAAAGAAAAAACTGAATGGTGGGAAAGGGAAACCCAGCTGATCAGTAATGATGAAGGGACACCCCTAATGATGACCATGAAGGCTGCCCTGAAGGGCTGGGTTGGGGAACCGGAGGGACAAGACAAAAAGGACTCATTGGGGGATAATAATAGAACTGATAAAAAACAATAATGGGAACATGAAGGGAAAAGTTTGGGGAATGGGACAACGAAAGGCGGGGAAAGAACAAACATGAAGGGACAAAACCGAAAACCACTGGTAATCCCCCCTGTGAGGAAAACCCTTTATGACAATGAAAAGGGCACACAGAAGGGAAAACCGGTATGCTGATGATGAGAAAAGCTGATGGCGGAAACCCCGCAAACAAAGTGGTGGCGTGAAGGAACAGACAAAGGGGAAAAAGTTGACCAAAGGACCAGAGGGGTTTAGGGCGGGGAAAAGCAGATGTGAGGAGACACCAGTGGTGACCACGAAAGGGAAAAAAATGAAAAACCAATGCGAGGAAAAACGTGATGGGGAAAGTTTATTTTAAAAATAAGCACAAGAACAAAAAAAAAAGGTTTGGGGTCCCCCCCCCCCGTATACCTGAAAAGGTTTATTAAAATTGTGGGCTTTACAAACAGAACAATTACAAAATGGCTGCTATAACATGTGACAGACGGAAATGCGTCAAGTGACGTTGGGGGGAGGGGTCTTCCACGGGGGAAATGGGAGGTGGGGAAATGGAACCCCGGGGGAGAACCCCCTTGGGCTGATTCTTCTTAGGGCAGGAGGGAAAGGAAAAAAGTTGAGGACAGGGCCCCCCTGGTCTGGCATGGGCGTGCGTGTTGAGCCTGTAAGCTGTCTGCCATTTCACATGTGTGGATTTTTCGATAAAGGGGCACACAATGTGACCTTAAAGGGTTTTTAAAAGGGGAAAAGCTGATAGTGACCATGTGGGACAAAAATGAAGGAAAAAAAACTTTGATGACAATGACAGGATGAAGGGCGTGGCTGATGGTGACCACAAAAGATTCAGTTTCGGTGTGATGACGAACTGTAACTCATGGAGGGGCACCCTTGGTGGGTTTAAGGACAAAAAAGAAGTTGATCAATGATGGCGAGAGGAACACAGCTGTGGTGACACAGTTGATGGTCCCTGATAAGGCTCACAACTAATGATGGCGGGGGGAAAGGGCATAAGTGAAGGGACAAATTGTGGGGGATTATGATGAAACGGTGATGATGATGATGAAAAGGATAAAATGGAGGGGCACAGTGGGGGTGACCCGGAAGGGACAAGTTTGGGCAATGACAAACCCCGATTGATGGTGGCCAAGAAAAAAACGGTTGATCAGGGGTTGGGGCCCCCCCCAATTTAAA
>NW_024383997.1:0-40000 GCF_016835505.1 Polypterus senegalus
CCTAAAACAATCAGATTATGGGATTTTAAGCCCAGTCTGTCAAGAGTCTCAATTATCCATTCATCCATCCATCCATCCTCTTCCGCTTATCCAAAATCGGGTCGCAGGTGCAGCAGCTTGAGCAAAGATGCCCAGACTTCCCTCTCCCAGGCCACTTCTTCTAGCTCTTCCAGGGGAATCGAGGCGTTCTTAGGCCAGCCGGGAGACCTAGTCCCTCCAGCGTGTCCTGGGTCTTTCCGGGGCCTCCTCCCAGACAGACATGCCCGAACACTTTACCAGGGAGGCATCCAGGAGGCATCCTTATCAGATGCCCGAGCCACCTCATCTGACTCCTCTCGATGCAGAGAGCAGCGGATCTACTCTGAGCCCGTCCGGATGGCTGAGCTTCTCACACTATCTTTAAGGAAAGCCCAGAAACCCTGCAGAGGAAATTAATTTCAGCCGCTTGTATTCGCAATCTAGTTCTTTCTGTCACTACCCATAGCTCATGAACATAAGTGAGGGTAGGAACATAGATCGACTGGTAAATTGAGAGCTTTTCCTTACGGCTCAGCTCCTTTTCACCACGACAGACCAATGCAAAGCCCACATCACTGCGGACGCCGCACCAATCCGCCTGTCGATCTCACGCTCCATTGTGGAGCCTGAATGGAGTCTCAATTAATGACTTACTAATCATCTCAGCTTTGCTATCAGTCATACTAGAGATTGCTACAAAACTAAGCCTCTTTACTTAACTCAATGATATATTTAATATACATAATCAACTGTTTAAAACTGAGATGTCTCCACTTTCATCACACTGAACACTGAAATAATCATCTTTTTAACTTCAGTTTGGTAGTGTGGCTGGTTGACTTTTTAAGAGAGGAGGACTCAAACAGCGAAAGTCAGTTGTTGTCTGTCTGATGTGCTGTTTTTTTCTCCTCTTTTGTAAATCCTCAGCAAAAATGGCTGTTGCAGTAAATTTGAAAAGAGGTTAATCTTAAAATGTGCAGATGACTCTGATTGTAAGCCTACTGAATGAGAATGAAATTAGCCCTGATTTTGTTAACTGGTGTGATAGTCTTTTGTACATCTAAAACTAAGGAACATATAATTGATTTAAGAAGAAACACTGTTAGTCCACAAGAAATAATTATCAAAGGCCAGAAAGTGGAGATTGTTGACAGTTACAAATATTTGGGGACAATCAGAGTGGACTTTAGGGAAAACACAGAAGCCATTTGCAAAAAATGGACAGCATCACCTCTGTTGATTAAGGAAGCTGAGTGTTTTAATTTCATTCCTACCATTAGATAGATAGATAGATACTTTATTAATCCCAAGGGAAATTCACATTATGTCCCTCTTTCATAAATCTTGCTCTTAGTCTGTCTTTTCTTATGTTCTGCTGGACTGGTCTGGAAATCAAAATGTTAGCAAAATCAGGCAAAAAATAACAATGTCTTGTCAGTCCAGTCTCACAGACCTGTATAATAAACAAGTATTATGGAAAGCAGAGTGCATTTTGTCAGGCAGGACTCACTCACTATATTCTTTTTAGTTTTAGTTGTTGACATCATTTCAAGGGGTCAGAAATCTGAGGATGAAAAGTTACTGATTCCAGTGCTCTTTCATCCAAACTGCTATTAATCTTAATAATAAGTTCAATTTTAATAAACATCTACAGGCATAAGTTAGCATTTCCATCAATCATCAGTCATGTCTAAATGTTGGTTTAAATATTATTCAAATACTGTACCTATGATCTAATATTTCACCATAAGCATTATGCTCATTGCTATTTTTATTTGTACTAAGTTTATGTTTCGTGGCTGTGTTTTTGTTGATGTGTTTTTAATTTTATATTATGGTCTCTCTCTGTAAAACCTGCTGACAAACCAAATTTCCTGTTGGGACAACAAAAATAAAATTTAATTGTATTTAGATTTAAGTTCTCAGGCTAAAATATCAAGAATTTCTTGCATTACTCTTTGAAACATAATTTACATTTTTATAGACATCAACATTTTTTAGAAAGGAAGGCCCCATATCTTTGCAATGTTTAAGTATTTTTTCAGATAATCTTACAATCTCACAGTAATTTCACAGAACCCATAGAAATGAAAACTCAGAAGAGATCTCCTTAATTTGTTTTTGGTTGCTCCTAGACAACAATGAGATCAGAATGAAATCAAATTCAGACATTTTTTGTTTGTCTCATTCTTCTCAGATTTTTCTCCTGTTCTCCGTGTCTCATCTTGAGTTTCAGTGGCTATGTCATCAAAGTCATACAAAGGGCTCAGATCTTCCAAGCAGTTTCTTGACATTATTTTACAATTTGAAATTATTTACATTGTGTGCTTATATATCATTTTTATGTATTCCATTGAGAAGTGACATTTGTTTTAAATTATGAAAGGAATTAGTACAGTACAGTGGATCCCTGCTTTTACTTTAAAATACATTCTTCAAGGAGAACAAGAGGAAACAGTTGGGGACTTGTTAAAAGTAAATTTTGCATAGAATGTTTTTACACATAGAATAAACTTAATAAGAAGACCACAGAGCATGATTGCAGGGACCTTCAGATCTTGTTTTGGTGCTATTTTGGTAAATCTAGCTTGGTGGTCTGAATGATCTGTTCTGGTGAAAATTGTTCTAATATTTATCAAAAGGATACAATGTGACATATGTCAAACCTGGCATCATCACAAATAGGTTCCATAAACATGACAGTGATGCAATGGGCCTACACAGTCAACAGATTTCAATCGAAAAGAGCACTTTTGGATTAAGGTGGAAACAGGTTCATAGCATGGATATGCAGAAGAAAAATATGAAGGAACTACATCAGAATATCAAATCAACATGGATCAAAATCTGCAAGCAAAGTGTCTAGCACCTTGTTTATTTCATGTCTTGAATAATTCAGGCTATCCTAAAGGTGAAATTGGGTCATTAGAACATTAGAACAATCTACTTGAGAGAACAGGCCATTCAGCCCAACAAACTTCAGCTGTCCTATACACTTAATTCTTCCAAAAACAAAATAATTAATACGTCTAGTTTTGAAGGTTTGTAAAGTCCTACTGTATACACACACAATTTGGTAGTTTTTTCATGTGTCTATTGTTCTCTGTATGAAGATAAACTTCCTAATGTTTGTGTGAATTTTACCCTTAATTACCTCTTGATGACTGCATTTTAATATAACAGTCTCAATCCACTGTACTAATTCCCTTCATAATGTTGAACAATACAATGTCTCCTCTTTGTCTTCTTTTGTTTAAACAGTTAATGTTTTTAGTCTTTCCTCATAATTCATCACCTGTAGCCATAGTCGCTCTTCTCTGGACCTTTTCTAGCATTGCTATGTCCTTTTTGTAGCCTGGAGACCAAAACTGAACACAGTACTCCAGCTGACGCCTCACTTGGTACTACACATTCATACTTGGCACTAGATAGGATGACTTAATAAAGTTGTCTCCATGTATATATTGTATTATCATAAATATTTACTTACCAAGGACATTTATGCAAAATGACTGAGAAATGACAAACACATATGCTACCAAGGCTTTAATATTTTCCAGTGGAGTAGTTTCAAAACATCAGACTAACAAATGTGCTGTGACAAATGTTTGCTTTTTGTCATATTTTCAGTTACATTTGTGAGTTTTCTAAAAGCCCTCTAGCTTAATTACAATAGGCAGATAAGTCAGTGTCTTTTGTTGTGTGACATTTCAGTCCTGAGAGTGGGCGGTGTGTCATTACCTGTTCCATGAATGTCCTCTTGCCAAAATAAATCAATCTTCTTTCATTATCTCCAAAGCAGAACCCTTAAGACACAAAACATGATTGATGTGAAAAGAGTCACAACAAGAAAGTGTTACCTTTCGGTTTTGTATTGTTTGTAATATTCCAAGGAATTTTGAAATTGTTCCAAAGATCACAAACAGGGTCTCATTCTTAAATTAATTATGAAATTTAAAAATTTTTGCATTCTTGCCAAAACTTTAAATATATAGATTGGATCTGTTTCTCATTGAAAACAGTGTAAGAAAGATGACAAGGGAGCACAGTTTTGTAAATTACATTAAGGGCAAATCTCAGCAGTGCAAACAATAATGAAATATAAGACAAACAAGTAAATTAAATATAAACATCAATGCATATGAATGTGAATATATATTGCGATCGTGAGTCTCTGTTGCAGCCCAAAACACAAGAGTGAGGCTCAGTACTTTAGCAAAATCAGCTTTATTACAGTATGGTTATTTATTGTAGGGATCTACCACTCTCCTTCACACAGACACAGCAATCAGGCAGGGTCATGGCTAGGTTAGTGGCCAAGTTATACTGTTCCCTGCATTTTGAATGTTCCTTTCATCACCCATCAATGACAGGCACTTAGAGCACGACCGCTGATCGGCTCAGAGTTGCTTCGCAGTGAGCAGCTGCAGTGTTGTGGAGCCTCGCGGTTGTCTCAGCAACGGATAAGCTGTCTTCCACAGACAAAACAATCACGCTTTGGGATGCTCTTTGGTGCGTTGTCCCATCGGAGCATGTCCCAAAAGAGTTTAGAAATCTCACAATATAAACAGTAAATTATATACAAAATGGTATAATTATGAGAAATAAAACAACCAATGTATACAGTATATTATAAAAATGATGTAAGTAAAAGTAGCAACAGAAATATAGATGTAATGTTACAAGCCAGCTCTAAATACCAATAAACATAGTGGAAGGTGGTAAGGCAAGCAAGGGGCCATGTCTACCACTTGAGTGTACAATTCAACAGCAACAGGGAAGAAGCTTCTCCTGGGCCTTTTAATACTAGCATAAACGTTCTGTACCCTTTCCATGATAGCAGGTAGGTAAATAGACCATGGCTGTAGTGACAGGAGTCCCTAATGCTGTTTAATGCTTTCCACAGACACCATTCGTGCTTAATGTTCCCAGTGCTGCACTGGCACCAAGATTTCATAAAATGGTGAGCCTAAATTTGGTCATCCTAGTGGTATTTTTGTTTCTGTGGAATATACATTCATTTTAAAAAATATTTTAGAAGCCCAATCATACCAATGTACACAGCATCAATGTTTTTTTATATTTGCACGTATAGTCAGAATGATTCTTGTTAATACGAACTTAAATTTCAAATGTTGAATATAAACTGACTGCCTACCTTTTGATGATACATATGAGATACCAGCCTATTGCAAAGCACAAATACCAAATAAAATCCATCATAATTTCGATTATTAGAAATATATAACAGCAAATAGTCAGATTCCTGCTTTGCAGTTCTTTGTAATTTGTGTATGCATGCCTGAAGCATGCTGTTCCAGTCTCTGAATATATGAATGAATCTGTTCTCAAGTAGACTATTACAAACATGTCAAAATGGCGTCTTTCAGTGTTCTCTACTCCAGCCATGCACTGTAATTTGATGTATCAATGAGCCGCAGAGCTGCCCACCTTACCAGCTATAACAGAAGTTGGAAACTTTAATAAAAGTGTTTGTGTTTTGTGAATATCAGATAAATCCATGACCTGGCTGATCTTTCAACAAATGTCAACTGAGCGCTGTAGATTTTAAAGTGCAGAAGTAGCAAACCCATCACTAAAATCAACACAGTTTAACAGCAGGGTTTTCACTTGCCATTGATGCATCACCGAAATTCAGTGTCTACATCAAACTTTGTTACATTTAACACTTCAATTTGTTCCCTTTGCTAATAAAACCAAAAATGTTGTTTATCAAGATTTTGTTCACATTTCCCTCAACAAGACCAACCTCAACTAGTAACTTCAGTAAGTTAGTGGCTGATGGCCTCCTGTTAATGTCACATGTTTTGAGTGATTGGTAACATTTAAAATCATCTTATTTTCTAAACCTTTTATGCTGACTTAAACTGCATAATCAATCGCTATCCAGATATATGTTTTCAAATATTTAAAAAAGTTAAATGAAATCTTCTAATGATAAAGTTAAGACTAGTTATTTTACTTTGTTTATACTCAACTGATATTTTAATCAAGGTAGATATAAATAAAGTGTATTTCTGCTTTATAGGCTGGCTTTCATTTGAGGGAAAAACACAAGTCAAAAACAAGGAGGACCGATGACAAAAGACGGCCATATACTGGAGCTGTGCCTGCCCCAATGGCAGGTAGTGGGGTGCCAATTACATACTGGGCAGTTTTAACCACTCGAGAACAGCTTCCCAGTCAGAAATGTTGTAGCTGCCAAACCACAATGTGATACAGCTGATCAGAATGCTCTCAAATATGTAGCAGTAGAAGTTGACCAGAATCTAAAACACAGGTAGAGTTTCCTCAATCTCATTAGTAAATAGAGATACTTCTGTGACTTCTTAACTATTATAAAGCTTTTGAGAGTAAAGAGATTCTCATAGATGTGGACACCTAGGAACTTAAAGCTGGAGAAATGGTCAGCTGTAGCCCTAATGATGTAAATAGGGTGCATCTCTAGCTTTTAGATTTCCTGCATACCACAATGAGCTCATTGGTTCTCATAATATTGAGGATCAGATTATTGTTGAAAGCCCATGTTACAAGCTTTGAACCTTCTCTCTATAAGAGGACTCATCAGTTTTCTTAATAAGGCCTAGTACTATGGTATCATCCTCCGACTTGATAAGGGTGTTGGAACCATGCATGGTGTCAAAATACACACAAGCTTGTGGGAAACAGGTGTATAAGTTCAGAGCTAAGAAAATCTGCAACCCAACTGATATGGGTTAACATCTGTTTATGTATTTTAATGCTATTTTTAAATTATTAACATTAATTAAATGGGAGATAGTGAAGATAGTAGAGCACTATCTCTAAGAACAATAATCAATGACTGGCTAAACTTTGATGTTAACAAAAGAATGAACTTGTCAGAAAGGGGTAGACACAGCTTTTCGTTTTAGGAAACTAAAGATTTTTAAAATGGACAAGACCTCAATGATACTTTTTATAGGTCCTTCACTGAATATATTATTATGTTTGCTTTTATATGTTGGTTTTGCAACCTCAGCATTAAGAATATAAACATATTGAGAACATTTTAAAAATTAGAATTAAAATAATTGTTTTTCAGCAGACCTCTGACACTGAACAGTATTACAGACAGGTTAGAAATAAAACAACCCAATTCTGTCAACAGTAGCCATCCTCTTTTAATTAAATCTCAGCTGTTGTCATCAGGCTGCTTATTTAGGTTCCCAAGGTTAAAAGCAACAGATTTAAAACTATTATTCTCAGAGCTATAAACATTTTGAATTATGTTAAATGTAGGAAGCTCCTAAATGCTAAATTCTGAGTTTTTAGTTTGTGTAACGTTAAAGATAATTGTTCTTCTTTGTTCTAATCTTGAGTGTGTGCACTTATGATAACAGAAGTTGTCAGCTGTTGTGTATTTGCTTATTTTCTTGTACCTGTCTAACAATGTTTTATGTTTGTCGTACGTTCTTGCTGTAAATCAAATTCCCTCTGGCATAGTAAAGTCTAGTAAAGTAAAGTCTACCCTCCTTGAGCCGTCACCTTATCATGGTGGAGGGGTTTGCGTGTCCCAATGATCCTAGGAGCTATGTTGTCCGGGGCTTTATGCCCCTGGTAGGGCCACCCAAGGCAAACTGGTCCTAGGTGAGGGATGAGACAAAGACGGTTCCAAACCTCCAATGAAGAATAAAAACCTTGGACGACGTTTTCCCTTGCCCGACGCGGGTCACCGGGGCCCCCCTCTGGAGCCAGGCCTGGAGGTGGGGCTCGATGGCGAGCGCCTGGTGGCCGGGCCTGCACCCATGGGGCTCGGCCGGGCACAGCCCAAGAGGTAACGTGGGTCCTCCTCCCATGGGCTCACCACCTATGGGAGGGGCCAAGGAGGTTGGGTGCAGTGTGAGTTGGGTGGTGGCGAGGCGGGACCTTGGCGGTCTGATCCTCGGCTACAGAAACTGGCTCTTGGGACGTGGAATGTCACCTCTGAAGGGAAGGAGCCTGAGCTAGTGCGCGAGGTGAGAGGTTCCGCTAGATATAGTCGGACTCACCTCGACGCACAGCTTGGACTCTGGAACCAATCTCCTTGAGAGGGGCTGGACTCTCTACCACTCTGGAGTTGCCCCCGGTGAGAGGCGCCGAGCAGGTGTGGGCATACTTATTGCCCCCCACTTGGAGCCTGTGCATTGGGGTTTACCCCGGTGGACGAGGGTGGCCTCCCTCCGCCTTCGGGTGGGGAAGGGTCCTGACTGTTGTTTGTGCGTATGCGAACAGCAGTTTGGAGTATCCACCCTTTTGGAGTCTCTGGAGGGGTGCTAGAGGGCATACCTTCTGGGATTCCCTCGTTTTGCTGGGAGACTTCAATGCTCACGTGGGCAATGACAGTGAGACCTGGAAGGGCGTGATTGGGAGGAATGGCCCCGATCTGAACCCAGCGGTGTTTTGTTATTGGACTTCTGTGCTCGCCACGGATTGTCCATAACGAACACCATGTTCAAGCATAAGGGTGTTCATATGTGCACTTGGCACCAGGACACCCTAGGCCTCAGGTCGATGATCGACTTTGTGGTGTGTCGCCGGACTTGCGCCATATGTCTTGGACACTCGGGTGAAGAGAGGGGCGGAGCTGTCAACTGATCACCACCTGGTGGTGAGTTGGCTTCGATGGTGGGGAAGATGCCGGTCAGACCTGGTAGGCCCAAACGTGTTGTGAGGGTCTGCTGGGAACGGCTGGCAGAGTCCCCTGTCAGAAGTAGCTTCAACTCCCACCTCCGCAGAACTTCAACCACGTCCCGAGGGAGGTGGGGACATTGAGTCCGAATGGGCCATGTTCCGTGCCTCTATTGTTGAGGCGGCTGACCGGAGCTGTGGCCGCAAGGTGGTCGGTGCCTGTCGTGGCGGCAATCCCCGAACCCGCTGGTGGACACCGCGGTGAGGGATGCCGTCAAGCTGAAGAAGGAGTCCTATAGGACTTTTTGTCCTGTGGGTCTCTGGAGGCAGCTGATAGGTACCGCAGGCCAAGCGAACGGCTTCGGTTGTTGCTGAGGCAAAACTCGGGCATGGGAGGAGTTTGGAGAGGCCATGGAGAACGACTTTGGACGGCTTCGAGGAGATTCTGGTCCACCGTCCGCGTCTCAGGAGGGGAAGCAGTGCAGTGTCAACACCGTATATGGTGGGGATGGTGCCTGCTGACCTCGACTCGGACGCTGTGGGTCGGTGGGGGAGTACTTCGAAGACCTCCTCAATCCCACTAACATGCCTTCCAATGAGGAAGCAGAGCCTGGGGACTCTGAGGTGGGCTCTCCCATCTCTGGGACTGAAGTCACCGAGGTGGTCAAAAAACTCCTTGGTGGCAGGGCCCCGGGGGGGATGAGATCGCCCGAGTTCCTTAAGGCTCTGGATGTTGTAGGACTGTCTTGGTTGACACGCCTCTGCAACATCGCATGGACATCGGGACAGTGCCTCTGGATTGGCAGACCGGGTGGTGGTCCCCTCTTTAAAAAGGGGGACCGGAGGGTGTGTTCCAACTATAGAGGGATCACACTCCTCAGCCTCCCTGGAAAAGTCTATTCGGGGGTTCTGGAGAGGAGGGTCCGTCGGATAGTCAACCTCGGATTCAGGAGGAACAGTGTGGTTTTCGCCCTGGTCGCTGAACAGTGGACCAGCTCTTCACCCTTAGCAGAGTCCTGGAGGGTGCATGGGAGTTTGCCCGACCGGTCTACATGTGTTTTGTGGACTTGGAAAAGGCATTCGACCGTGTCCCTCGGGAATCCTGTGGGGGTGCTCGGGAGTATGGGGTACCGGACCCCTGATAAGAGCTGTTCGGTCCTGTACAACCGTGTCAGAGCTTGGTCCGCATTGCCGCAGTAAGTCGAGCCCGCTTCCAGTGAGAGTTAGACTCCACCAGGGCTGCCCTTTGTCACCGATTCTGTTCATAACTTTTATGGACAGAATTTCTAGGCGCAGCCAGGGTGGTGAAGGGGTCGGTTTGGTGGACTCAGGATTGGGTCACTGCTTTTGCAGATGATGTTGTCCTGTTTGCTTCATCAGGCCGTGATCTTCAGCTCTCTGGATCGGTTCGCAGCTGAGTGTGAAGCGGCTGGGATGAGAATCAGCACCTCCAAATCCGAGACATGGTCCTCAGCCGGAAAAGGGTGGAGTGCCCTCTCAGGGTTGGGGAGAGATCCTGCCCCAAGTGGAGGAGTTCAAGTATCTCGGGTCTTGTTCACGAGTGAGGGAAGAATGGAGCGTGAGATGACAGGCGGATCGGTGCGGCATCCGCAGTGATGCGGGCTCTGCATCGGTCTGTCGTGGTGAAAAAAGAGCTGAGCCGTAAGGCAAAGCTCTCAATTTACCAGTCGATCTACGCTCCTACCCTCACCTATGGTCATGAGCTATGGGTAGTGACCGAAAGAACGAGATCGCAATACAAGCGGCTGAAATGAGTTTCCTCCGCAGGGTGTCTGGGCTTTCCCTTAAAGATAGGGTGAGAAGCTCAGTCATCCGGGAGGGGCTCAGAGTAGAGCCGCTGCTCCTCCGCATCGAGAGGAGTCAGATGAGGTGGCTCGGCATCTGATCAGGATGCCTCCTGGACGCCTCCCTGGTGAGGTGTTCCGGCACGCCCAACCGGGAGGAGGCCCGGGGAAGACCCAGGACACGCTGGAGGGACTATGTCTCCGGCTGGCCTGGGAACGCCTTTGGGATTCTCCCGGAAGAGCTGGAAGAAGTGGCCGGGAGAGGGAAGTCTGGGCCTCTGCTTAAGTTGCTACCCCCTGACCACCTGGATAAGCGGAAGAGGATGGATGGATGGATGGATAGTAAAGTCTACCTAAACTTAAACCCTATTTTTCATATTTTCATCAGTATTCTGTGATATACATAATTATATCGTTTATGGTCTTGGTGCTGCCATCATGCACTTCTTGTCAGAAGAACTCTCTGGTTGACCGTGGTGTCCTGATGATCTTCTATGGAAGTTGAAAGATGCCAAAAACTCTGTGTGCTCATTGAGATCAGACATCAGGGTACCTGTCAGCTGTACTGCGTAAACAGACTTGCAAATAACTACTAAATATAGGGGAGACACAGAACGTGGTGCTGTTTGTTCACCATTACCATTAGGGTTCCTTTGTTGTTTTAACTCATATTTTCTATACAGTTTGCTTCCTTAATTGTATCCAAATGTGTATATAACATTGAATGTTAAAGGAAACAATTACTTCAGTGCCATATCCCTTGGTCTGTTCATTTGTGTGAAACATTTCTTAATGAGCCAACAAGTGAGAATGGAACTGAAGAAAATACTTTCCTTTTCCACTTATTTTTTATTCCTATGTGTTCCATTCAAAGGACTGGCTTTGATTTATGAGACAGTGGAACAGGTACCCTTGAGAAAATACCTGTAGCTTTGTTTTTGTTTGACAAGCTCTTTCTTTTTTAAAGTTTATTTCTTGCCTGGGTGTATATGAATGGACATGGCATCATCTCCTTTGACATATAATACATAATATTAAAATAACAGGAATGACTTTCATGCATGCCACAAACCTTTCTTTTATGCTTTTTATAGGACCCTGACATCATTATTCGCAACGTTTCGACTTACTTGAATATTACACATAATGTGAACACTCATTATGTCAATCTTATCTACACAATCTTATTAATTTTTATTAAGTATAATTGTGTAATTGCACAGAAGTGCAGTTTTGGCATTGAGAAATGTGAGAAAGGGAAGATTTCCATGGAATGAAAATTGAATGACAATTACCAGCCTTCCTTTGCATAGACCCAGACAGACTGGAAATGTAACAAAGCCCAACCTCTTTCTTCATTTCACTTGAGCAAGACTGAGAGGTCCTTTTGCATAAACCTCAGTAGAACCAAGTCTTCTGGGTTGATCTTCCATTGGTTGTGGGCCTGAGATAATAAGTAAACTGTAAATCATGAACACTTAACAAATGCTTCATGTGTCAGACATTATGAATCAGCTCTGTGTTAAATGAATCGAGTATGGAGTCTTTAAAAGAGCTTTAGTCCTGTGAGCAGCAGAGATGTGTGCACAATACTAGGGAACAGCATCAATTATGGTGTACAATGCAGAGCAGCTGCTTTTCCTAAATTGCACAGGTGTGAGTACCACTCCAACTACACTCCAAAGCCCAACATTATTGGCTAAATCATTAAAAGTTCATTCAGATTCTTGAAAGTGTGAACAACATGACATTAGTTCAGCTGGGCTGGTTGGCCACAACAGTGTCCTGAGAAACCTAAAATGGGAGGTCAGAGACAAAGTTGTTCAGCATTCAGGGGCAGGAAAGGGCACAGAAATGATGAAGCAGTGAGCTGACTAGAAAAATGAATGGCAGCAATATCATCTAAAGAAGGCTGGCATGCCATTAGAGCTATCATTCAGCCTGAAGTGATTAAGATCCATACTCCAGGTCAGGTCAATCAGGTTGGGGAGCATGCACTGGTACAGTACATTGCTGCACCCACCACACAACGAAACAGCTCAGGATATTGGTTGGCAACCTCCCAGGCAGACATGAGGTCCAGTGCCACCTTCAGAAATGACCACCCATCTGCCTCAGCCAGGTGTTACATGGGCATCCTCTTGGCCTGGTCCAGCCACTCAGGTCTTACTCAGAGTAAGACATAAGTATCTATGAAGCTTTCTAGTCCTAGTCTCAGGAGTAGGAGGGCACATCTGAAAATTTATAAGATTGCAATTTCAGAGCACCTGTTTTCTGCAAATTCATACTTATGAAGAGATTTTGTAACATGGAGGTTTCACCACGAGTATAATAAAAATATTATAACCATAGTAAAAGAAGTAGTAAAAGAAGAAGAAAAAAGAGAAGGAAAATGCAGTAAGATAGGGTATTGTGGTAAGCTGCACTTAAATGTTTCTACTTGGTATCAACAAAAGAATAATACTCTATGAGCACCAAGACTGAAAGACCAAAACACAAACATTGAATGAGAGTAAAGCCTGAAATCAGGTGTGTGTTTATTTTACAATGAATGCTCCAAGGATTGTTCCTGCCTTGCATTCTATGCTAGCTTGATATGATTCAGCTTCCCATGGCTCTGGTCAGTATTAAGCAGATTTAGAACATGGATGGATGGGTATGGACACATGGATGGGTGATCCAAAGCCAGTTGCTATGTGTCTGTTATCATAAAAGCAGTGCTAATGATTGTGATGCACCTTCTGATGGAATGAAAAATGTATTCCATGTTGTTACTAAAATGTTTTTGATGTACAATTGTATGACAAGAGCAATATATTTTATTACTACATGCATTATAAAATACATTCCAATAGATGTGTTATGCTAATTGCTTAGATTTTAACCTGTTTTAGACGGGCAGCACTGCAAGTTTATAGATAATCTACTAGAGATCAGTAATGAGCAGAAAGTGGAAACAATAATTTTAAAGACGGTATGATCAGCATATGAAATGCCACTAAATAGAGATGTCTTCCTTACCTAAATATTTATAATTTTGAGAGAACACATAAAATCAGCACTGGTGTTATGGTGATTAATTATGGAAAAAAGCTAATTATTAAAACACAACCACAGCTGACAACAAAATATATGGAAGACTAAAACTGGCCCTTTTGTTAATACTGAACACTGCTTGGCACAAACATTAAACTTAATATCATCCCCATAATAATAATAATAATTAGAATTTTGTTTATATTTTAGTGCCTTTCTCAAACCCAAGAATGCTTTACACAATAGTAAAAGATAAAAATCAAATACAAGTAACAATGACAAAATAGAACACATACTAAAGAAAAAGAACTATATAGTCAAAACTTACAAGAGTGAAAAATCTAAATCAGAATAAAATCATTGTTTAACCAGAAAAGTTTTCCAATTAGTTTTGAAAGAAGAAAATGAAGAGCTGTCTTGCAAATGCTGAGGCAAAGAGATCCAGACATGGGGAGCCAGAATGATCTTTTGCCCCAGGAAGAAGGGTTGGACTGTAGGACCATTAGATGTGTAGTACCAGAGGACCTAAGGGTATGTGGAGGATTATAGTGATGAATAAACTGACTGAGATATGTTGGAGCTAGATCATGTAAAACATAGAAAGTACCCATGAAATAAATACGATACATAACGAAACAGGAAGCCATGGCAGATGGTGAAGGAAAGTAGTGATGTATTATGTATCCTTGAACTGTAACAGATGCATTCAGGATATATTTCAAGCTATTTAGTGTTTTAACAGGACAAACAAACTGTTAACAAACAGAAAGATTCAATAGCAGAGATGAGATGTAATGAGAGGCAGCACGATTTTTTACTTGTCTCTATTCTTAAACAATAAGACCTCTATAATATAAGTTAGATCTCTTATATCATTGAAAGATGCTGAGAAATTAGTTCACGATTTGTTTTCAGTCATCTAGATTACTGTAACACACCTCTCAGGACTACCCAAAAAGACATCAATCGATTGCAGTTAGTGCAGAATTCAGCTGCTAGAATCCTAACTAGGAAAAAAAATCTGAGCACATCTCTCCAGTTGTATCATTCAGAATTGACTTTAAAATATTGATTATGGTTTATATTTCGGAATGTCTGACACCCTCCACTCCAAATTGTAACCTTAGATCTTCAAATGAGTGTCTGCTTAGAATTCCAAGAGCTAAACTTAAAAGAAGTGGTGAGGCACCCTTCTGCTGTTATGCACCTAAAATCTGGATAAGCTTGCCAATAGGAATTCGCCAGGTTAATATAGTGGAACACTTTAAAAAACTGCTGAAAACAAATTACTTTAACATGGCTTTCTCATAGCTTCATCTTAGTTAATTCCTGATGCTCTGTATATTCAATTAATTATCATTATTACTCATGGTGGCTCCAAAATCCATACTAACCCATACTCTCTCTTCTGTTCCACCACCACCTAATCAAAGCACCATGATGTCTCTACATTGATGGATTAAAGGTCAGAAGTACATGTGACCGTCATCATCAAGTCCTTCCATGAGAACCCTGAATACAATGAGGACTAATTGAGGTCATTTATGTTAGGTAGAATGCCCAGGGGGACTGGGTGGTCTCATGGTCTGGAATCCCTGAAGATTTTATTGTTTCTTCAGCCGTCTGGAGTTTTTTTTTTTTCTGTCCTCCTGGCCATCGGACCTTACTTTTGTTCTATTTTAATTAGTGTTCTCTTATTTTAATTCTTATTTTGTCTTTTTTTTTCTCTATTTCTTCAACATGTAAAGCACTTCGAGCTACATTATTTGTATTAAAATGTGCTATATAAATAAATGGTGTTGTTGTTGTTGGATGATAAGGTGATTATAAGCAGTTTTTATAAGAGAGTTTATATGAGGCTAAAGTGATGAGTCTAAAAGGATACCTAAATTACACATAATCTGTAAAAGGCTGAATGGACATGCTATTAGTGTAAATGTTGAAATCTGAAATCCAGGAGGTAATTGGCTTTGACACTTGAACTTCATTGCCAGGCAATACGGTTGATATGTATTTCTCCTCGTGTTACACCCATAATACACATAGCAAGGTAAAAACAATTAAACAGGATAGTATATAAAGTATAAGATATGATGCCAACAAAACATTCAGTAGGTGTTAAAAATATATTGCACAAAACACAAACATAAAAAGAATATAGTAATGTGGAATTTCACACTTGTCCAGAAATATACCAGGGGCCTCATGTATAAACAGTGCGTGCGCACAGAAATGTTAGTGTAAGAACTTTTCCATGTTCAAATCAGCGATGTATAAAACCTACACTTGGCGTAAAGCCACACACTTTTCCACGGTACCTCATGCCTTGTCGTGCAAGTTCTCCGCTCAGTTTTGCAGACTGGGCACCCAGCGCCAAAACAATGCTACTGTTCCTGTGTGGTTACTCATTATTTTCCTGACGCGGCTTTATAAATACACTGAAACTAACCGCATATTGTTTGTTAGCGTAATGCATCTGATTGTAATTAACTTGTAACAATAAAATGGTCCAGGAACAGCCATAGTATTCCAAATACCATAACTGCTTTAGCGTTGTTACTCTCACTTCTTCTTCTTCTTCTTTCAGCTCCTCCCGTTAGGATTTGCCACAGCGGATCATCTTTTACATATTACTCTCACTGCACGACTCGGAGTATTTCTATCACTGTAGTGTAGCTGATCGGAAAGAGAATTATCGGTATACAGCTTCAAGGACACGCTGTCTTAGCCACTGCAAAACGTTTTAAAGCCTTTCCTGTACAGACCTCGCGGCTCAGAAACAGTTTCATCCCAAGAACTTTAAATGCACTCAATCAATTGCACCTTGTAGAACTGTTTGTACTTATAAGTACAATCACCCCACTGTAAACTTGCACTATAGTTATAATATCGCACAACCTGAGCCACTTTATAAAGCGTATTTACATATGATGACGATATCATTTTTAAGATGAAATGCAGCAAAATATGTTTATTAAATTATACAGATAAAACTTTAACTTCATTTAAATAATCTATATTCTTCACAGGGACTGTCATTAAGGATAGAATAATTAAACATGTACTACGAAGATATTTCAATGTTCCTTAAACATTTTGAAGAATCGGTAGCTAAGCTTACAGATGGCTTAACTTGGCGATCGGTTACTTGGGGAAAGAAAAGCACTGACTGCAGTGATGGCTACGCCAATATATATTGAATATAACACAGAAAGAGAAAATAACAACACAGCTAAAAACGCAGCGACAAATTTCGGCAAAAGTTAAATGCTTGTGTCATGAGCACGAGGCGGCTAAGCAGTGTCTGCAACGGACAAGGCCATCCACCATGCATAAGCTACTTTACTGACATTGACGGCGAAGGAGCCACCGATTTTCCTCTGCCCAGTGCCACCACAAGCCTAGAGCCGCCCTGAGTACTGCTGCAATAAATTATTTCATCAAGTGAAAAACATGTTTAATAACGTGCTTTAACTCCTATCATCATGAAAATGATATCATGTATACATCTCAGTATTTTAGTTATTCAGAGAGCTGTAATATCACGAATGTAATGGATTCTGTGTCCAGTTGGAGGAAGAGAGCCAGTTTAAGAAGCAAGTAGTGATTCACACACATAGGCACATAGAAGATCAAATACAAAACAAAGCATTTAACGTGCTACTTTAATTACGATGTGATTTGAGAAACTGGTTAATTAAACGATTTTAAGATGAAGTTTACGATGTTCTACTTTAATGACAAAATAAACTACGTGATTAAAGTGGAAATGTCGAGATTGAAATTGACATTTCATGCTTTTTCCCCACTGTGTGCCTTTTTTCTCTGTACCCTAATAAGCTTTCATATGACACTCAGACAGTGGGCTTACAACTCGGCTTTTCACGGCGACTTTGATATGTGACTTCTTTTTATTTCCGGCACTTTGCGATTTTGTGAGCGTAAGGTTTCAAGTTTCTCCAACACGCTATGTCACTCGATCAACTTCATTTTGTTGATTATACCACGGTTTATTTGAACAAATAGTATGTTTTCATTTGCCTCCACTTGATATTCTCTGAAATTCTTATATTTTCCCCCGTGCTTTACACATTGTCTTTTCACAGAAGGCTGAGCTTAAGGGCGATTTATATTGATTTGCATATTCAAAGAGGCGTAATTCTGGGAGGAGTTGGGGCGTTACATAAAGCGCGTACACGAGCATTAGTTTTCACGCTGATCGGGATTTATGTAGCGGAAGAACGTGGAAGTTGGAGTACGCACAGATTCCTGCATCTGGATTTTTCTGTGCGTAAGCACATTTCGGCTTTTGTGCTTACGCTCTGTTATAGTGCGAGTTCTACGCACGACGTTATACATGAGGCCCCAGGTGTTTATAAAATAAACACAAAATAAATATACTTTACATTGGATGGAGAAGTTTAGAAATCAGGAAAGACAGAGGTATATCAATGGTTGTTTTAACTAGAATAACTGCAGTAGTAGAGAGAGTCTTTTTGTTTCTAGTAATTCTTGCCTTTAAAGACTGGTAATACTTCCTTGATGTAATTAACTGAAGCGATGGATGCTCTGTCAAGTGTAGTTTTGGATTATATTTCCAGCACATTTTCAGACTTGTGACATATACAGGACCTCAGTGGAATCCAGTTTCAGGCCTACAATCTTTTCTACTGTTCAAATAACACACTGAAGTTTATGTTTGGAGTTGGCAAATGGACTGTCATACCAGACTGTTATGGAGAAAGTGAGGATGCGTTCAATAACAGCTCTATAAACCTGTTCCTTACACTGATTAGGACAAGTTAAACATTTTAAGCAAATGAAGAAAAACATCTACTGCAGAGCTTTTTGACTGTGAGTGATAGTTAGGCTTTTAGGGTTAACAGATGCTTTTTATACAAAGTGACTTACAGAGGAGGTCAACTTAATCGAGTAACATTAGCCTGGGGTTTCCACCCTGTTCAGAATGACACCATTATAAATCCACAATGATTTTCATTGTTTTCAAGATATTCAATTTATGGTTGTTGAGGGCGCACCAACTGGCCAGCCGATCCATGTTCCTCCAGTATGACCTCTTGTCACCATCTGTAATCAGGCCAGTTGGGATGGTATCATCAGTATACTTTATCAGTTTAACAGATGGATCACTGGAGGTGCAGTAATTAGTGCAGAGAGAGAAAAAGAAATACAGCCCTGACAGGACCATTGTCTCTGACTGCTATTCGCCTATTTTCACTGCCTGACGTCTGTTCCTTAAATAGTCAGATAGACAAGCCATTGTCCAGATTCATACTGAGAATGTTGCTAAGGAGAAGCTTTGGTATTTTTGTGCGAAATTTTCTAGGTAAGGATTTAGCTTTTTAAATTAGTGTCCAACCGAGCCTTAAAATTAGAAATGCTTTCAAGCAAATATTAGGGCTACTGATTGAAAGTAGACCTGAGTGTCATCAGTGTAACAATTAATGCTGAGACTGTGTTGGCAAATGATTTTTCGTAATGAGAGCATACTCATTAGAAAAAGAAGGGATTAAGAGCATATCCCTGAGGTAAACCCTAGTTGGTAGGCACAGAAGATTTACTTTTACCATTTTAATAAAATACTGTCTATCACATATATAAGATTAAACAATGACAGAACTATACTGACTTTGCCAATTGAGGAAAGGGCAGATAGAAGTATATTATGATTTATTGTGTGAAAGGCAACACTAAGATCAAGGAGCAGCAGAATGTTGAGTGCCCTGGCATCAATCAAAACTTTATGATTATCTGCTTTTAAAATGCAATAAGAGTGCCTGGTAACATGTAAAACCAAATCCCCAAAAAACAAAAGGTTCTGTTTAATTATATGGGTCTGAAGCTGCTTCGTGACAAAACAGAGATGGCCCTGAAGCTATCAAGTCAGGTTGGATCAAAACCAGCTTTCCTATGAATAGGTGTATCTGCATCAGTTTCAAGATACAACAGAAAACAACCAGAGGCTAGAGATCTATTAGTGAGGTGAGAAATGGGACCTGCAATTAGTGTGACAAGGGACATAAGGAGAGACGCAGTAGTAAAATTGAGTTATGAAGAAGACGAGTTTGAATTTGAAATTGTTAGAACATTAGAAAATTTAAATAAGAACAGGCTATTCAGCACAACAAAGTTTGCTAGTCTAATCCACTTTAATTCCTTCAAAATAACATCAAGTCAAATTTTGAAGGTTCCTTAAGTCCCACTGTCCACCACACTACTTGGTAACTTATTCCAAGTGTCTATGCTTCACTGTAATAAGAAAAACTTCTTAATGTTTTGTGCAAAATGTACCCTTTACAAGTTTTCAACTGTCCCTGTGTGCTTGATGAATTCATTTAAAACAAACAGTCATAATCCACTATACTAATTCTCTTCATAAGTTTAAACACTTCAGTCATATTTTTCATCTTAATTTTCTTTTGCTTAAACTGAAAAGTTCAGCTCTTTTAATCGTTCCTCATAATTCACCCCTGTAGCCCTACGATCAGCCTAGTTGCTCTTCTCTGGACCTTTTCTGTTGCTGTTATGTCCTTTTTATAGTCTAGACATCAAAACTGCACACAGTACTCCAGATGAGGTCTCACCAGTGTATTATGAAGCTTGAGCATAACCTCTTTGGACTTGTACTCCACACATCAGGGCGCTTTATAACCTAACACTCTGTTAACCTTCTTAATGGCTTCTGAACAATGTCTGGAAGTTAATAGTGGTGAGTGACTCCTAAATCCTTCTCATAAGGTATACAGTAATTGACAGCAATATGCACCGTGCAAGTCTTCTAGTCCACATGTTGTATTTTGGTGATGCGATTTCACTATTTTCCAGGTAAAGCTAGAGTCTAAAAACATGTTCTACACAATAATACCTAAAAAAAGTTTTACAATTATAAACATATTACTGCTAGAATAATTAACACCCAGAAATGACAAGCTTTAGAACTGTTTTATTTTTGTGTCTGTGATTTCAGTCTCTTTCAATTCAAGTGCTACATAATCTCTTATTTTACCCTCAACATCAAGTCCGGTTTAGTCTTCAGACATGTTGTCACCAGTGAGAAATGGCTCAGAGTTTCTCGATCTATATAGGCTGATATACTAATACATAAATCACAGTCCTTCTTTCCTCCTTTCTCTCTCTTCTGTCTCTTATCCACCTCCACTACTTCTCCTGCAAGCAGCGAGAAATGTAGCTAGAAATCCTCAAGGGGAGAAAATGAATCACGTGTCTTAAAATACTTTTTATTCCTCAGGTTTCAATAATCTAGCAGGTGTCATCATCAGAAAAAATGATTAGACATTGTAGGACAGCCAGGATTCTAACCTGGATGGGACACCTCCAACAGAAGGACTGAGGGAAGGAGCTTACACGGGCAGTGCCTCCCGGGATGACAGAGGGCAGCCCCTGGCTTGCTACTGGGCCAAGGGCTTGCAGCATGGAAGACCAACCCTGCTGGGGCCCGTGGCCACAACCAGGGGAGCATGGAGAATGGATGAGCCCTCTTCTACAGGGTTGCCACCACATCCGGAAATGCAGCAGGAGATTATAGAACACCTGGAGCACTTCCGGTGCTCTATGAAGGGGCTGCCTCACTCCATTCAGGAGTCTGAGTCAGGAGGTGGTGGACGAAGTTTGCAGGAGAGAAAGAAAGAAAAACTGTGAATTGTGCATTAGTGCTTTTGCTGCTAATACTCTGCTGTGTTGTGGGGAATGAGACAAAAGCATTTCCCCACTGAAATAAATGTATGGTGTGCTAAACTTGGGCTCTGTGTCTGTTGTGTCCAGGGTTTGGGGAGCTGTATGCACTCTGGTGTCCACAACATACAGGAATCAAAGGCAATATATAAGAAAGGAGGAGGTGGGGTACAAGGGAGGGTTGAATCAGTAAGGTGGGGTTTGCAGGGTGTTGGTCTTAAAGTATTTTTTATCATTTAGATGTTCTTCTTTCTAAACCTGCATAAGCTGTGTTCATGCCCAAATGTCTATTAATGTCACTTTCATTTGAGAGCCTTGATTCAGCGAGCTCTCCAGCACTTTTATTACTAGCCCCAAATTTTACTTGCACCATGTCCCAGTTAAACATGTGTCCAGTTGGACTTGTATGTGCGTATATTGGAGATTGTGGGTCCTTCCTTCTGACAGCACTGCGATGTTCTTGTATGCGTGTTGCAAATGTTTTAGATGTTTGTCCCATGTATTCAGCTGAGCATGCACTGCATGGTATACTGTATACTGTGTTCTGTGTCTCTGCTGCAGAATATTTAAAACAACCAATTGAATCAAACTTAATATGTCTGGTAATGGCAATTAGTGTTGTAAACTGTGTTCTGAGATTTTTAGGTAACGCGAGACAGAAATTTTCTAGGTAAAATATTTATAGGAGAGTGACAACATATTACATATTAATTAACACATACCATTAAGATTTTACTGTATTCTGTGTACATGAAAATAAGCATCCTATAAACCTATAATAGAATTAAAAGAACAAAGAGAAAGGAGTATTCTTGCTCAACAGCATTAATCATAAAAAGGAAACATGTCCGATTTTATAGGATTACAGTATGTCATCTAAAACATGTAAATAGGTTTTAGGTTAGATTAGGTTTGGTATGTTTGATTATCCAAGAGGAAAATATACTAGTTCCAAACAACTGCTATCAAAAGTTTTCATAAACACAGTCTCTGTGACCTCCCCTCAGGTTACCACACCACATTGCAGTTTCATTACTGCTCACCCCATCTCACTATGACAGAATATGCACAGAATTGTAGTCTCACGCTGCTTTGGACATGTGCTGACTTGGAAGGTAACTTTGGGGCTCTGGTGATGGTAATTACCAAACCAGTGGTTGGCGCTGTGTTCAAATGGTACAAAGAACAGAACAGTAATGGCAACTCCACTACTGATACCACTTCTGTTGTTCATCTAGCTGAACCCGCCTCTTCCTGCCAACAGCTCTGATAAATCAGGAACCTGCCATTTCAACTCAGTTCTATGTTGAACTGGCATCTGAGAAGATTTTACTCATACCTTTGTCTAAAGATTTCTTTTTCTGTGCTACACATTATACAGGGTCACGGCTGTGCTCCAAACCTTTTATGTGTTCAATGTTTCTATGCTGAAGCTGTAACAATCAGGCGAAAGATATGTAAATCCATTGACTTTGTGAGAAGTTTAATAAACAAAAATTTAAAAATGGGAAAAACTAAGTCACAATTAATTACATAATTCACACAGACAAGGGGTATGAAAAAGAAACAACAAAAAGACATTTTAATATGAAAAGATACTGGCATATAGCCGATTGAAAAGAAGAAACCATTATAGATGCACAAGGGAATTGGGAAATATTGACACAGCAAAGTAACATCCAAATGCAGCCAATCACCCCACTCCTCCATCTCATCAACTTATAATACTGTTGCTTGATCTTCAGATAGTTTACGAAATCAGCCAACATTGCAGCAGTGTGGTCTTGTTCATTAACCTATCACCGCAAGCATTAGGTGCAAGGCAGGACCAACGCCTGGACAGGGAACCAGTCTATCACAGGGTAAGGACACACACCAGTTCAACTAACCTGGGTGTCTTATGTCTTCAAAACAGCTATCTTGGTCTAAAGGGAAGCTACGGTGGGTAAATAGTGACACCTATTAGATAATTTAGTAGTTTGTTACTAGGCAGGTATAAACACTAATAATATCCAAGAGCTTGGAGGCCAACTGCATTGGTGTTTTATAGATTTTTAGTGTTTGTAAAACTCAGTCTGTGATGGTTGACAAGTTGACACCCTAGCTCACTGCCCAGTTCTCCTGTATGGTAGAACCAACCATGAATACAGTCAAGATAATTAATTAGTGCAAGTTTTCTCGGTCCCAAAGCCACTCTCTACTACATATTTATACATAACAGTAAAATTATGAAGAATCCACAAACATGAGGTGTCAACAAAATAAGTAAAAGAGGTGAATCTAATATTATTAGGTAGATGTTGTCTCGTGAATACCTTTAGCCAGTCATCTTTAAAGTTTGCCTTTGACATCATTATGAATGGATTAGTGCTTAAAGGGAAATATATATGCATATCTTTAATAACAGGTTTAAAAATTATTCCCTTAAAAATTTAAATAATGACAGCTTTTTCATCCATGCTGAGAATAGTTTTGTGACTGAGTCTTTTCATTTGTACAATCATGCAATTTTGATTTTTTCCATTCACTGAATGGCTTCTAATGTCAGAGACAGAGCTTAAAGTTGATTGGTTGAACTTGAATGACTGTCCTAGAATAACAACTTTGATGTGTTTCCAGGAACATCAGAAGCTGATTCTATCATATCAGTTTGAAAGGTGCAGGTGCTGAGTTATAATTAATCAGACAGAGAAGGTACAGGAAGGGGTTCAAAATGAAATGAAATGAATTCACTCAAATTTTGCTGCTTTAATTGTGTCTTCCATCAATTACATTTCCCAATGAGACCATTAAATATTCACTATGGCATCTATATCAGATGCAAGGCAACTGGTGTAGGCTTCTCTTCAAAGACAAGGATGGAAACAGCTTGAAATGGACACTTTGGGTGCTCAGTCACCTTTAGCCTCCCTGCACAACTCTAATGTTTTTCTATGAATTCTGGTTCTTCAATATATAGAAAATAAATGCAGAGGTGTGTCTGTCTGTGTTATCAGTTGATTCATCAAGAGCTTATTCAATCAGCCTGACTGACACCATCATCACCAACCTTCGATATTCTATGCCAAGACATGCAACCAGCGTGCAGCAGTTGCAGCTGACAGAGTTACCTGATTCACATATTCAGTAACATTTATCATGTTAGAGAGTTCCAGTAAATGCCTAAAATGCACTCTTTTAGCATTTTCACATCACTGGCGGCTTTATTGTGCTTAGCCTGTCCCCATGTACCTTGGGCCGGAACACTTGTTGCTCATTCTTGTTTAATTAGGCAATGGCTGAGTATGTTCCTACTATAATCATAGCTTGCCTTTGAGGCCTCAATATTTCATATTCATTGAAAGTGCTGTCCTTCTGAAGATAGTGATACCTCCCACTGGTCTCTTGAATAATAGAGACTGTTTGTTTAATTGAAGGCCAGATAAGATCGCTTAGCTTTATAACAACACCAAATAAAAGTAGATTTTATTATTGAGTAAATTTATTTATCCATATACTGTATGGTTAACATTGCTGTCATACACCTTTACAATCTTGAGTTTGAATTCCAAACCAGAGCATTAACTCTATGTAGTTTGCATGGTCTCCCATAGCTCCATTAGTCTTACTTCAGAAATCCAAAGATGTGTGAGTGGACAGCTGCTTAATGACTCTAAAGTGGCCTGGTCTGAGTGTGATGCTGGACTTTGCCCAGAACTGCCAGAATAAGCTTTGGTTATTGTGATCCTCTACTAAATAAGCAGGCTGAATAATTAATGGATACTAGAGCTCAATAAAAACAGAACACAGAAACAGGAATTTTAGATATGGTAAGATCATTACAAAGATATTTCTTTCTTACCTGAATATTCAAAACACAGTTGCAATGTCCATGGAAGATTTAAAGTCTGAGGAGACTCAAAAGTTTGTTACACTGGAGGACAAAGTACTGAGCTATCGCACACAGCTGGTCTTCTTTTAAAATGGCTGAAGTTCACAATATTGTTCTTTTTCAAAAGCCAAGGCAGCTATCAAGTATCAATCTGCATCTTGTGACTGTACACAAATTATTTAGTAGTTTATATATATAATTTTTGAACGAAAAAACACCAATTTTAAAAAAGAACAGCCGTGTATGCGATATCTCACCATTTAGTCGTCCTGTGTAACAACCCTTCACCCTTCCTCCCAAAAGACCAAATCAGAGTAAATGTTTCATGCTATGTAGTTGGTTTTGTTTTGATTTACTTCTATATCTATGTGAGAACTCATACAAGTGAATGGAAAAATATCCTTAACACGAGAAAAATAGTACCATGAATATGTGATAAAATTATTATTTCCTGATCCCTTTTGTTGTCACAAACATCCATTGAAAACATGAAAAGAACATTTTCTTATGTGAAAACTTTTGCCGCTTCCTTGGTAAATCTTTAAGCTTTCATTTTCCAGTGGTGTTCCATGCCCCAAAACCTCAATTGTAAAACACTAGTGCAGAAAAGGTATTTTTATGATTTAAGGAAAACGCATAACTTTAGAACACAATTTCACATGGAAAATGCATATATACCATGTTTATGAAGAAATTACTTCGACTTGAACAACGCTGGATTTATCTTTTAAACTTACATACTAACAAACTATAAATTCATCCACAAGGTGTCACCATTGAGCCAGAGTTGTGTGCGTCTTTAGCTCTGAGCTGCTCATCTACTGACTGTGGATGACACCTTGTGCTGGGTTGATTCTGGCTTTCGTAAATAAAGTTGATTAAAAATGTGGACATGTCAGAGCCATTCTAAAATTAAACCCTTCTACCTAATATTTTTTTGCCAATGTACATTCCCTGGGACAGAACAATAACAACATTTATTTATATATCACATTTTCATACAAACAGTAGCTCAAAGTGCTTTACATAATAAAGAATAGAAAAATAAAAGACACAATAAAAAAACAAAATAAGTCAACATTAATTAACATAGTATAAGAGTAAGGTCCGATGGCCAGGGTGGACAGAAAAACAAAAAACTCCAGACGGCTGGAGAAACAAAATAATAAAATCTGCAGGGGTTCCAGGCCAAAGGACTGCCCTGTCCCCTCTGGGCGTTATACCTAACATAAATGAAATAGCCCTCTTTGTAGTTAGGGTTCTCATGGAGTCACTTGATGTTGATGGTCATACAGACTTCTGGCTTTTAATCCATCCATCATTGTTGGAACATCACGGTGCTTTTGAGTATATGGTGGTGGCGTAAGCCATCACCAAAAGGATATTGAAAACAAAGTGTATATGCTGCAATCACATAAATTTGCATTCAACAGCACATACATTATCAACAACAGTCAATGACTACCACAGCACTCTAGAAAACTGGTATATACATTCTTTACATGCACCATAGTGGTTTTATGCTTCATTCCATTAGGATTCATTAACTGAGGTATTATTTAATTTCATTCCAGGCTAATTTGAAGAAGGAAGATCAAACACCTAGAAAATGCAATTTCACAATTCTGGCCACTGCCACATGTTGTAAGGCATTCAGGCCATCACAGAATATAAAGCAAAAATACAGCTCCTCCAATTGGCGAAACAGGCTTTACTGATAAGTTTCAATTACAAAACCTACAAGAAGGATAAGCACACCATTTAAAAAGCAATATAACATACAAAAACAAAAATAAATAAGACACTCAGCAAATGGATTTATCCCAGACTGTATCCTAGTTTGCACATTTTGACATAATAATTTGCAATTTTTGCCTTTAATGTATATATTTTATACTAATGTACTTTATTAAAGTAGTTCAAAATGACAGTTTTCATACAGGATGTGTTTTCTTTCCCTTTGATACTGAATCACGTAATCCTAAAACATTACATGATGAGGTCTTAAATCCTTTTAACATTACAGACTTATAGCGTCCTTATTGACAGATGTACAGAATACAGTAGTATTTTTAGTTAGCCAATAAAGGTGTCATTTTGCTTGACTTCTCCCTGCATCCATAATGGCTAACACGTACAACACTCTAGTACTGCAGAATACAGAGAAATTATTAATTTTATGTGTTAATCAACGTGCAACAAGTCACCACTCTCTAGCATGAGAGATAGATTTTGTCTTCCTTAATCTGTTTTCACTGCTCATTTTATAGATTTAATCAAATCCCTGTACAAAGGGGTGTTATTTAAAACTGAACATCTTATGAATGCATGTTTAATTCTGCATACTATTAACACACATGAGCTGAAATTGGAAAACAGATATTTGTTTGTAAATTAATTACTTCTTTAAAAATTCTATTTTGGACAGTTTCATAGTAAATTTTACATGTAATAGAATGGAACTACTGATCAGGCTGTTTCTCTGAATTTCAATGTGAGCTAAGCTCCACATTACCAGCTTCAAAGACTGCAGAAAATTAGCTGACTGAATAAACGTGGAATTTTATACCAAAACTGTCATTTTCATTATGCTGATTTGAATACCCTACTACATGCTTATAGTGGCCATCCACAAAGTGTTTTTCTTCTTATTATTATTATTATTATTATTATGAAGAGAATCAGTTCTGATAGATCTGAATCATTAGTCAATCTAAACTAATGTTCAAATGATTTATTACTCAAGGATACAACTTAGTTTAGTTTTGCATATTGCTCAGGGTCAAAATACTTGCTCAAGTGTGAACCTATATGGCAACAACGGAAAAAATTAACATTTATTTACATGAATACACAAAAACACAACTATTTCAATTTGATTAACTGTTTTGTAAGGTATGAATGTTTATTAAAGCTCCATCAATCTCTAGGGTTCTTTTTATATGTCTGAACAAGTTAAAACTGGAAATGCCTAAATTATTAGCTTTGATTTACATGTACACCCTGCAATACTTTCCTACAGTATGTGACATTCATGTATCTCTCAAATGTTAAACACCCAAATCAAACACAATACAGATGAGGCTCAAACATCAGCTTCAAAACCATAGTAGGGGTTAGAAGTCGGCTACTTCATTGTTACCATGAAAGAGCTGCACAATTCTAACAGAACAAGCACAACCTGCATCTGAACAAACATGCAAGACTTACTCCAACAAGACCAGATCGCTATCTCTGAAAGAGCTAAGCAAATAATGAGTTCCTCTAACAAGGACACTGAGGCAGATGATATCAATGAACAAGGCAGGTTCCAGTGATCAATAATCAAACTTTAATTTAATCATTAGTTATATTTATTTGCAGAGAAATTAGGCATTAAGTAGTAGAAGTAAAATGTCCAAGAAAACACGCAACCAAAACAGCGTCCCTGAAAGCGAGCTTGGCCTTAGGAGCCCAAGGAAAGAGATATCCATGAAATTTAAAGAGTCTGTTCTTTTTATTTAGATGGTCCAGCCTTCATCCAATTCTTGTAACTGCCCCTCATTGTAGCCTGTGGAATAAGGCTATGTATTTAAAATGAAATGTTTAAATAAATATTTGCTAATAATCTACAGGCGTCATATCCCGTTCTGAATGCTGATAGTGACAGTTGTCAGGCTACAGCTACTGTAAAGCAATATGGTTGGTTACACCGAGCTAAAATTATGGTTGTGGGAGGTTAACTGACTCAAATAATAGCGACTGTCAAGTAAACCATGTTACATAAATACGTAGTGTTCATCATTTGCATGCAGGTCACATCTGTTCTGACTAGCATGGAGCACAGCAGGGCCTAAACATATGAATTATAAACAGTATTAAATGTTTAACCCTGCCCACGTTCAGGCATTCCATTTGCAAGGACCAGCAAGGACCTTGTCAATTCTGTTTCACTGGGAGACATTTTAGGTGGTGCTGAACTTTTGTAGCATGGTGGTTTGGTTTAACTTCAGGATGGCCTACATCCCATCTCTCATACTAACACTGTTCTGTCATCCCTACATTTTTGTCTGTATCACTTATGCCTTTTTAAATGCCATTACATCTGCCTCTTTCAATAGCTGTGCTTTTCTTTTATGCCATGAACTATTTTTAGTAAGTTATATCACTGAAAAAATGAATGATTGACAATTTCCTTTAGTTTTCGCTTCCTGTCAACCTGAAGTTAATTTAAGGTAATTATGAGTTATAAGTTAAATAACAAACAAAATTGTGTCATTAGTACTATAATATGAAAAAAGTTTCTATTTTAGGTATGTGTTCAACATTTCTTCCATTTCCACATTTCCTGTCATTTTACATTTACGCAGATCGTTGTAGACATGGAATAAACATTAAATGTATGTGTTCCAAATAACAATATATTATTTACCATATACAACTCCAGGCACCTCATACCCAGATAAACAAGACTTGAGCTGGGAGAACTTTTTGCCCACGTAAAGTTGTGGTGTTGTTAGGAATTGGATAGCATGTGATCGACACATTTGCAAAACAAAAATGATAATGGAGAGCTGAGAGGGAATTTAAGGTGGCCCAGGATTGCAAGTTTTGTAGACTTCAGGGATTCTAGTGTTAAATAATGGAGTCATGTTCAAAGGCTGATTTTACCTCCTGCAGCTGAACCTTGCAGTCTGCCATATTGCGTGTAGCTTAAATACGTTTTTGTAGGTATCTGAAGATGCTTGGTTCCACCCAGTTCTTGGGTGGAAGACCATCTATGGAAGTTATGAAAGATCCCTGGTCATCTATTTATGTCCTGATGTTGTGGTTACATTTTCCACCATTACCAGTCCATTCTGGTCCCCAAATCATCCCCTGTCCCTTATTGGCTAACAATTTCTCTCACCCCTTCACCAGCTAACAGCTAATGTCTGGTGGGTGTACTGGCACATAAATTGCTGCCCTCATCAGGTGGATGTTGAATATTGTCTATGTGAACTCCTTATAGTGCCTAGAAAAGCATATCTATCTGTCTATCTATCTATCTATCTATCTATCTATCTATCTATCTATCTATCTATCTATCTTCTGAATCAGGTGAACAAACTTTATTGTCTTAAAGACACAGGTTAGTGGCCTGTAGTCAGATGCTATGAAAGGGAAACATTTCTTAACAGAAGCAGCTCAGGCACATAAACTTAATGAGAAATGAGAAATAAATAACAAAACAACCCACAGAAAATGCAAAGTTTAAACATTCATTTGCTTTTTTGCTTGGCAAACTCATATTTTTACTTGTCTGAGCAATTATACTTTTTACCGACAAAGCGTACTGTACGGTTCTTCATGACAGTGATGAGTATTGACAGTGTTTACGATTTATATCATAAATACATCATGGATGTATTTGTCTATATCCAGGTGAAAACTCTTCATTAGAATATCGCGACTCTAACCATAGATGGCAACAAAAAAGAAAGAAATCCATAGCTATCACAAAGTCATAAGTTTACTTGCTTTCAAAAATTAGCTCTATGGTGATATTCATAATAGCTAATTAAATAACATAATAGTGAAATAACATTAGATAGATAGATAGATAGATAGATAGATAGATAGATAGATAGATAGATAGATAGATAGATAGATAGATAGATAGATAGATAGATAGTAAAACCAAAAGCTTAAATTAACCTGTCTTGAGATGTTATAAGATTTTTAATTGAAAAATACAGTCTTAGTAGTACTGTTAATATACAATTAGAAGTTTAAATCCAGCACAATAATAACACCTATGCTCTTCATTACTGGCTTGTTTTTTCTAAAGACTTCATTTCATAAATTCTGTCAACTAAAATTTTACCTTTTCCTTGATTATTTTATGGAAGATACTACTAATCTCTTCTGTAATATTAGTAAGGCATTTCATCGAAAGAAAAGTACCTCCAGATCATCAAGTGGCACAGATAAATAAAGCCGTGTGTCTTCTTCATAACTGTGGGAGTTCACCTTGTAAATTAAAATGATCTGGTCTAATGGAAGCATAGCACTAGGTCCTTGTGGTACATGGTTACATTGTATGGTGTGATGGACATCTGACATACGATAACCACAACTTACGAAGAATTTTATATCTGTAATATAAGATTTAAAAAGCAGTTTAAGTTGCTACCAGAGAGAACCTCCCAGTGTGGTCTGAGGTGTCAAATGCCGTGCTCATGTCCAAGAACAGATATGTTATTAATGTGAGCATTAACCCAAAAAATCTTTAGCTACGTTAACATCACAGTTTCTATATTATAATTTGGTCTAAACCCTGACTGAACCTTTATTATTTATAAAAAATAATCACTTAGCTGATGTGAAAGCTACTTTTCTAGAATTTTACTTAAAAGGCTGGTTAAAAAGATATCTAAAATTATTAAAGACATAAGAGTCATGGGTGTTTTTCTTAAAATGTGGTTTAACTATTGTAATCATTACTACAGGTCTTTAAAGAATTTGAGAAAACACCAACTTCTAATGACCAGTTCTGTATTGCTGGTACAATTAGTACATGAGAAACTACTTTGAAGAAACCTTTTGGACCGGGTTAAGGACACAAGTAGATTAGATAAGATAAATAATTATTCAACAATGTTCACTGTAAATGGTGAGCTGACGTTGAACAGGGATTCCTTTTGAGACATGGATTATATTAAATCTAATATTATTGATATCAAAACACTTTTTAAATATGATCAATACTTGAAAATAATACTCTGATTTCCCAAATTATTTTTAATAATTTTAGAAAAATAAGACTGTCAATCAGGTTTGACTATAATGTTTTATTTCATTGTATGAGCCATCATTATTTCAGAATTTGGTTTTCCTCCATTTTCTCCTGCCTTCTTTTAACTTTGGACACTGTTTTTAATTTTCAAAGGTATTTCAATAATAGAAGGCTTCTTCACAGTTTTCTCAGGGCTACTGCACTGTCTGCAGCACTCACCTTAGCATTCAAAATTTCCAAATTACTGTTTACATTATTGGCTGTATAAGAATAAGTACTAAATTCAGACTGTCTAAGAATATAAGCAAATCCACAAGTAGCAGCAGTCCAAATAATGTCTTTTAACACCATGCTGCACTTTAGTTCTAGTCACCAATATTTCTACGTCAAATAAAATTCAGAAATATTCAGCTATACCAATGTCCATGAAAAATATTCAGCTATACCAATGCCCATTAGAAATATTCAGCTATACCAATGTCCATGCCTTAACTCCATCACTTCTGAAGTGACTATGTCCAGCATGTGTCCTCCTTTATGGTCCAGCTGAGCAACTTGCTGACTGAGATCAAAAGGTAATAAATTCTCCTGCTTTCAGGACAAACTTATTATCTACATGAAAAGTAAAACCTTCATATATTGACAGTCAAGCATAACTAGTCATTATTATAGATAATAAGTCTGAGAATTTATCAATGAAAGATTTATCATATTTTGACAAAACAGTAATTGGTCAATTTGAGACAGTGAGATATGCCTTGAGCAACTGTGGCAAGGTATTTAAAAGATGCAAAAATATAGATGTGGTATTTTACATTATAAATAACTCAAGACAATACTTGGTATACAACCTTCTATCTTTCTTTGATGAACAGAGTGAACAAATTTATGATTCAAACTTGATGCTTCAATTAACACTACACCATCATCATTGTTAATAAAAGTATCTATCTATCTATCTATCTTGTTCAGGCACATTTCACACAAAAGTGAGAAAGCTTGTTTATCTACCACTGATAACATCATTATGTGAAATATCTCACCAGCTAAAGCTCTGATATTAAATACAGACATGTTGAGGGTCTCAGAGACATTTACCTGTAGGAAAGAGTGTGATTTATTGTGCCCACCCAGAAGTATGACAATAAATACAGGAAGATGAATTTTAACATGATTAACTAATTGTCAGTTTTGCCTTTGCAATATTGGTATTTAATCAAATACCATATATGCTCCAATAAATGCCGAGTCTCTTATTGTTGCCGGTTTCTAATAAGCACCGGGCTTCAGAGGGATGTGGCCAAATAGTAGCCGGTCCCTAACAGTAGCCAGGTCTTTGATATTTGCCTACTAGCATATATTGTAAGCATCTGTATCTTTGCTTGTGTAATACATGTGTATGTCAGCACATTGCATAGATAAGAAATCTGGATATACCAGTTTCTAAAACTGCTTCATTTTCGTGCGGGTTGACCAAATTAAGGACAAACCTGAAGGCGGATTCGGACAACAAATAGCACCGAAAAGTACAGAAAGACATTGCCATTTATCTATAACAGTCTAATGCAGCAATGTGAAATTCAAATAAAGTAGCTGTTTGTAATATTAGCCAATATGTATGTGTACCTACATGTACCAACATCGCACGAACAAAATATTGCGTTCTGAAGGGTTTTTTAATAATGGCCGGTCTCTAATAAGCACCAGGAGCCGAGGCAAGTTTTGCAAATAAATGCTGGGGGCCACTATTGGAGCATATAAGATAATTTGGCATGGCCCCTACCTTATTTACCTTGCCTTTCTCTGGAGGTGGTCTCTGGCCTTTTGACTTATATCAATGCAACTGAAGCACACTCGTTTTAAAAACAGAATAATACAATTTATAAATGGAAGGATTATAGAAATGTGATAATTGCATATATGTTGACATATAAGACAGGATGCACACAGACTGGACAGACAAATATATAACACTAGCAAAATACCCGCGCTTCGCAGCTGAGAAGTAGTGTTTAAAGAAGTAATGAAAAGAAAACTAAACATTTTAATAATAATGTAACATGATTGACAATGTAATTGTTTTGTAATTGTCATGAGTGTTGCTGGCATATATATATATATATATATATATATCTATACTAATAAAAGGCAAAGCCCTCACTCACTCACTCACTCACTCACTCACTCATTCACTCACTCACTCACTCACTGACTCATCACTAATTCTCCAACTTCCCGTGTAGGTAGAAGGCTGAAATTTGGCAGGCTCATTCCTTACAGCTTACTTACAAAAGTTGGGCAGGTTTCATTTCGAAATTCTACGCCTAATGGTCATAACTGGAAGGTATTTTTCTCCATTAACTGTAATAGAGTTGAGCTGGAATGACGTGGGGGGCGGAGTTTCGTGTGACATCATCACGCCTCCCGGCGTAATCACGTGAACTGACTGTCAGCGCGGTGCGTAGAAAACCAGGAAGACCTCCAAAAAGCGCTTAAGAAAACATGCATTATATAATTGAGAAGGCAGCAAAACAATAAGAAGCGGCGAGTGACATATACTACCATATTCATGAGTGCTGCTACCTCGGAAAGAAAGCAAGGTGTAAACCTAAACTTTAAATTAAGACGAGGATATAAGCGAGAGTTTTGATCACTTTGTAACTAAGTTAAAATTGCAGATGAAGGGGTGTGCTTATGCAAATTCCGAGAGACTGTGTTTGTGGGGGGTTGACAGTTAAGGCGGGTGGGGGAGTCACGTCATCATCTCCCCTCCCATTTACCTCATTTCGGTCTGAGCTGAGCTCCGCCGTCTTTCGAAGCAACTTCGTCACACTGCCACCAAATACTCCCAGAAAAATCCACAAGTTAATACACACGCTGTCTCTAGAGTTTCTACACACTGAATCCTCCAGGCACTACTTACAAAGGTCACATTGACAATCGTGTTACGTTATTTTTAAAATCTTTCCTTTTCTTAGCACAAGCACAGCTGAGAAGCTTCGATGCATGTGCTCCATAACGCGTTAAAAAATAATGCATTTAATCACACTTTGCATTACAAGCAAAGGGGAACTCTTGTCAATGCATGATTTCCTGGTACACGATTACTTTGATCAAGCGCATCCCGATTCATTTTACCCTCGCACCACCTTGGTTTGAGAAGAAGTATGAAAAAATATGAGGTTAACACAGAAAAACAGATCACCAATTCAAGCTTTATGAATAATCGATTCGCCATCAATAATTGTTTTGGTAAAGCCATCCTCCTTCCATTTTATAATTTTTCCGCCACTAGCCATGATTAAATGAACGGTAAAAAAGTAAGAGCAAAGCGAGGGTGACTTATTTAGGCAGGCATATATATGACAGCAACACTCATGACAATGTCAATCATGTTACGTTATTATTAAAATGTTTCTTTACTTTTCATTACTTCTTTAACACACTACTTCTCTGCTGCGGTAGCGGGTATTTTGCACTATATATATATATATATATATATATATATATATGAATGACCTCCAAAGAGCGCTGAGACTTTTGATATCGTGAACGTGTCTGCAAAAACTGGGGTCTCCTGGCCAGCAAAAGTCGAGCAGCCAGCGCGCGTGCATAGCTGTGCCGGCCTTTGAGACGCTGACTGCGCTTCTGCCTTAAGTCAAAGTGAGCACTTTTCATTTTTTTCATCCTCCCCCTGCGCTATAGCCCAGACAAGTGCAAACACGGGACCCCTTTTCTACACCACGGCAAAATAATATTAAGGCGATTCACACTTTCTTTGCACGTGTATCACGATTATCAGGTCCTCACCTCGGATTATGAAGACACGCACACGAGTGGAGGACTGACAGTGCCATCACAGCCGATTAATGGCAGGGACGCCTCACCAGTCTACACAATTCCCACGCGACTGTCCCCAAAAGGCGATCATAACGTCAGCGAACACATCTCTCTATACTATATAAAAGAAAACGGCAACTTTACTTTCTTTACACCTTTTTTCCTTTTATCCCAAACCAAAGCCTTTCTCTCTTAACACTGCAGAGGACACAAAACAAATTTTCTTTAAATGCCGGTAAGGCACATTACCAGAGGCACACATTTGAACGTTCACATAGAAAATGTAATTTCTATACCACAGCCGTCATGGTAGCGCCTTTCAAAAGGATTTACTACCGAGAGATGATCCATATATATTTTAGCTGCTGTTAGTTACTTACCTGTTTTGTTACACAGTCTTTAAAATGTAGTTTACCCGCAACCACTCCAGTAGTGCTCAATGTACCTGTACTTCTTAAAAGCGTTAATGTTTTACTGTTTAATAACTTATAGACTATATTTTATTATTTTTCCCTTGCACTCAGTGACCAAAGCTATACACACACATATAGACACATACAAACATACACACAAGTATATGTATGTGTATATATGTATGTATATATATATATACTAGCAGAATACCCGCCTTCGCAGGAGAAGTAGTGCGTTAAAAGTTATGAAAAGAAAAGCAAACATTTTAAAAATAGCATTAAGATGATTGTTAATGTAATTGTTTTGTCATTGATATGAGTGTTGTTGTCATATCTATCTATTTATATTATATATATATATATATATATATAGCAAAATACCTCGATTGGCAGGAGAAGTAAAAGAAAGGAAACATTTTAATAATAACGTAACATGATTGACAATGTAATTGTTTTGTCATTGTCATGAGTGTTGCTGGCATATATATATATATATATATATATATATATATATACTAATAAATGGCAAAGCCCTCACTCACTCACTCATCACTAATTCTCAAACTTCCCGTGTAGGTAGAAGGCTGAAATTTGGCAGGTTCATTCCTTACAGCTTCCTTACAAAGTTGGGCAGGTTTTATATCGAAATTCTACAGCGTAATGGTCATAACTGGAAGCTGTTTTCTCCATTTACTGTAATGGAGATGATCTTGAACGCCGTGGGCGGAGTTTCGTGTGACATCATCACGCCTTCCCGTAATCACGCAGTACATAGAAAACCAGGAAGACATGCATTATATAATTGAGAAGGCAGCGAAACAATAAGAAGCGGCGAGTGACATATACAAACATATTCATGATTTCTGCTACTTGGAAACAAAGCACGATGTAAACCTACACTTTAAATTAAGTTCATAGACAGGCTGCGCTGGCGTTTGTAATTTAGTGCCTGCCCATATAAGGCCATCCGTCAGCGGCAATCAATAGCAAACTCCCACTAAATATTCACGGGAAGGACTGTGCTTATGGAGAGGAAGATGAGATGGTCAGGGGTGTTTGACACAAACTCAGCGAAACTGCGAGAGAAAGGACTAAGGTAACATTAAATGCGCGAGATGGCACCAGCACAGCTGGGAACCTTCGATGCATGTACACCGAGATAAAAGCAACAGTTCCAAAAGCTGAACAAAAACCGAATTACACAATTGAAAAGGCAGCAAAAAATATGAAGCGTCTGATACAAGCATATTCATAAATCCAGCTACTGCGGAAACAAAGCACGGTGGAAAAAGTCAATGTCCCGCTAAAGGAAGACAGTGTAAAAACCCGTGCATGCAGTGTGTCAGGTCTCAGATAAAGAAGAAGGCGAGCTGTTTATTGATGCAGTAAGAAACGAATCGATGAAAGAAACCTGTCATCTTTACAGCGATTGACAAACACGGAATGTAACTTGAACACAACACATCCTACAAATACGAACCTGATTGAAAGAAATAATGATAATCAAATCCTTGATGACAGCAACACTCAGTAACACTCACAAAACAAATACTGTATATTGACAGTCATGTTACGTTATTTTAAAATGTTCCCTTTTCTTTTCTAGCTTTTTAACACACTACTTCTCCGCTGCGATACGCGGGTATATATATATGTATATATATATCCCGAACTACATACTCGAATAATGGATACTTTATTCGCCATCAATGATTGTTTTGGTAAAGCCATACTCAGTGTATTCATTAGATGAACGGTAAAAAAGTAAGAGCGAGGGGAGGATGACTTATTGAGGCATGCAGGCTGTAGTTGCGTCAACTCTATCTGAATTGCGCGATCACATTTGAAAAAATATATCTTTTTAAGTTCTATTTACTCCATATGTGTCAAACTCAAGGGCCGCGGGCCACATCCGGCCCGGCGTGTAATTATATCCGGCCCGCGAGATCATTTTATATACTGTATTATTGTTATTAATGGCCGGGTATATGAAGCGCTGGTAACACAATAAACTACAGATCCCATAATGCAATGCGCTTCAGCTGCCTTGCGAACACTTACGACGTTAATCAAGTCTAGCTTATGATGCTGCAAGTTCACACGATGCTGAAGAGAAAAGTTGATTCTGAAAATAGAGCCTTTAAAAACCGATGGGAGGCTGAGTATATGTTTACTGAACCCGTGTGTCTCATTTGTGGAGCTAATGTGGCTGTAATTACAGAATTTAATCTAAGACGGCACTATGAGACAAAATACAGGGTAACCTGAATGCAATGCAGAAGATACAGAAAGCAGAAGAATTAAATAAGAATCTGACACTTCAGCGGACGTTTTACCGTGCACAATCACAAAGTGATTTCAAGTGAAGCTGCTTTTATGGGAGACACAAATCCCTGTTGCCAAGTAATGTTAAACCAAGTCTTCACTACGGTGTTCCCAAATACGCACGCACTTTGCTGATAAACTGAGCGCACTGCGCACTGAGTTTGCGGCGCTTTGGTGACTTTGAAGAACAAAAAGTCCGTCTACATGCGGCTCGAACCTTGTGCATGTTTGGTAGCACATATCTGTGTGAGAAGCTCTTCTCAGTGATAAAGACTAACAAAACAGCACACAGAGTCGCCTCACTGATGAGCACCTGCAATCCATCCTGAGAATCTCCACAACACAGAACCTCACACCAAACAGAAAGCGAACCTGTGGCCAAAAAAGATGCCAGGCGTCCAGCTCTAAAATGACATATGAGCAAAGACAACTGAATGATTTGATTTGTTATTGCTGAAAGGAACACATTTTATTTATATTTCCAGGTTTTGTTATGCAGCATGTTCATATTTGAATTTGTATAATTTTGACAGGATATATTTTTATGGAGAGCAAAATCTTTTGGGATATTTAAAATCTAAGTTTATTTTTTATATAAAATTACATAAGAGTAAAGAAATTTGAATGTTTGTTCTTTTAACGTTTACTTTATTTCTAACTTGTATAATTTAGACAGGATATATTTTTATGGAGAGCAAAATATTATAAGTTGTTTGAGTTGATTTATTCAGGAATAATATTCCTGTCTGTTTTTACCATTCCTACCAAAGATATTTCTGTCGACTAAATAAAAATTCCTTCTATTTAAAATTTAAATAGAACTTGAACAAATCTGATAGTTCATAATATCCACGCAGACTTGCACGTAAGGCGGGAGTTATCCATTTTAACAAGCAGCGTATTGCACTGATCTGAAATAGCTGTGTGTGTATATATGTAGATATGTATGTATATGTATATATATGTATTTGTGTGTATATATGTGTGTGTATGTATGTATGTGTGTATGCATATGTATGTGTATATATGTAGATATATATATGTGTATGTATATATGTGTATATATGTGTATATGTATAGATATGTATATATATATACAGTGGTGTGAAAAACTATTTGCCCCCTTCCTGATTTCTTATTCTTTTGCATGTTTGTCACACAAAATGTTTCTGATCATCAAACACATTTAACCATTAGTCAAATATAACATAAGTAAACACAAAATGCAGTTTTTAAATGATGGTTTTATTACTTAGGAGAAAAAAATTCAAACCTACATGGCCCTGTGTGAAAAGTAATTGCCCCTGAACCTAATAACTGGTTGGGCCACCCTTAGCAGCAATAACTGCAATCAAGCGTTTGCGATAACTTGCAATGAGTCTTTTACAGCGCTCTGGAGGAATTTTGGCCCACTCATCTTTGCAGAATTGTTATAATTCAGCTTTACTTGAGGGTTTTCTAGCATGAACCGCCTTTTTAAGGTCATGCCATTGCATCTCAATTGGATTCAGGTCAGGACTTTGACTAGGCCACTCCAAAGTCTTCATTTTGTTTTCTTCAGCCATTCAGAGGT